>NC_134406.1:49730127-49945127 GCF_038048845.1 Mixophyes fleayi | reverse complement strand
TCCTTTTACATTTGCAACAATGTATCCTCTGCTGCAAGTGTGCCAGTCCCAGAGAAGAGGGGATCACCCACGCGTGGGCAGCCTTGGTGGGGGGCGTGTAATGTTGGATTCGTGGGAATGAAAATGTGTGTGAATCTGGAGCACAAGCAGATCAAACAGCAGCAGTAGTGACTCCCCCTACAAGGACTCCACCTTCTGCAGCAAGCCGATTACAGAGGGAGGGTAGGAGGGGGGGAGGCTCAGACACACAGGAGCCCAAACTTCAATGTGACAGATCCAGCAGAGCGGGGAGGCGCTGGGGGTCTCAGGAGGAGGCAGTCAGTGGAGAGGACGGGACTTTACCGGGAGTGCCCTGGTCGTTGGATCCTTATCTTCCAAAATACTCCAAAAATTCTGAACTCACTCCAAAATGGCTTCTAAAAAAAAAGAAGAGAAAGCTAAGAGGAGCCAGGAGGGAAACCCGGATGTTTGATACAAAGAGAGGGAGGGGAACAGGGCACGGCCCCCCAAGCATGGGAAAAGAGGGGGGGAGGGGAGAGGGAAATTCCTGCTTTCTAATTGGTTGTGTGTACTGCTTGTCACTCGTGGGTAGCTGAGTAGTGGAAGGAGGGGGGAGACGGCTCACTGACTCCTAGACAGTCTGCTGGAGAGAGTTCATGACATGTAGGGGGAGACTAGAGACTACATGTAAGAACGTGAGACAGCTGTGAGAGTAGTGGTGAGAAGGGTGTAAGTTCTACAGTGGGTGCTGACTAGAGCCCGTGGAATTTCGTGGCAGAAAACACGGGTGCAAGTGGGGTAAAACGAGGCCACAGCACTGCTGGTGGTTTGGGAGTTTCAGACATGACCTGTTCTCACAGCAGTGTTAGACAATATAGGAGCGTGTTTAGGTGACCAGAGAGCCAACCAGTGTGGCCACTGGGGAGCATCTCCCAATTTGGGTGAAGTGGAAGGGTCACTGTGAAACACGATCCCCACACAGAGAGAGCTGCACACACGTGGAATATGAGCTTAGCAAACAAAGCCCGGGCACAGTTTTGGAGACTGCTCAGAGCTTCAGCTGAACCCTACGCAATATCTAGACCTTTTTTTGGGTGGGGGGCATTTGATTTAGAGTACGGACCCAAGTAATTCCAGTGCATTGCATGGCACGGGGTGACCAGATAAATGATAGAATTGGATGTATATTTTAGGCTGGGCTATTGGGTTGCTGCAGGCGCCTCGTGGTTCGCTGCCGTCTGGTTTTTAACTCTGTTCCTGATGGCTGCAGCAGAACTCCTTTATTCACACAAAACATGGGCAAGGGGTGGAGGGCGGGGTACAGGTGCCCGGTATGTGCCCTATAGACGTGAGTATCTGCATGTATTGCCTGGACATTGTGCTGATAGACCATTTTAGATCCGCATTCCTCCCCCCCCCCAAACAAAAACCCAAAACCGTGTTTGTCATTGCACATTGTTACTCTGGCTGCATTTCTGTGCAAATGTAAAAGTCATAACAAACATTAACTGATTGTGCATACATAGCTACTAGACCCAATGTTCTGTACTATTACAGTGTATGGATTTTTGATTCATAGTATAAGGTGGTGCCTGGAATCTTAAATACAGCTCCATGCTATAGACAGGGAACTGCTTATGTCTCCATGTGATTACTGGGAATGCGTTGATGTATTTAGAGTGTGAAAGGTCTTCTCTTCATGGTGTAGGATTGGGAGATTAACCTGAAAGTGACACTCTAGTGCTGCTTTGTAAGATAAATTTAAAGAGCTGCTTTCATCCTATAATATGTGTGTTTAAAAGTGTTAGGTTATGATGACCATACACTATATAGTGCAAACATTTTACACTGATTGTAAATTCTTTAGCCCAGTTGTCAATCTCTGTTGCCCCTAATGAGTAAAAACCATAGGACCCCTGGCACTCAGGACATACTTTCTATTTACACTACTTGTATCCCTTGTTGGCTGATTTCTCCAGGCCTAAGAGTTTGGAGACATTTAGTTGGTTGCAAAGGACACACTTGCATTTTTTTTGCTTGCATTTAAGTTTAAACAGGCTATTGCACCTGGAGTAGCTTTATGTGGAAACATCAGACAATGGCTATTTTAATGTACAATAGTAACTGTTCTTGGTGACCCCCCCACCCTGCTTATGTTTCACACTTTAGTGTAGTTAAAGCATTAATTTCTGATTTGGTTGACTGTATAATAGCAAAAGTAAAATTTTAAAATTAGCATCTTTTTAAAAAAACCTATAATGTTGATGCCTTTTTTATTTGTTTTATATTAAATCGCCAACTTAAATCTGATTGCTCCATATACTTAAAGTGTCACTGGCATTAAATCCTTTGAACATGGAAGAGAAACATTGCGCTCCAGTGGATTCCCCAAAACACTCAAAGGGTAAATTTATCAAGCTGCGAGTTTCCAGATGGTTTGAAAAGTGGAGATGTTGCCTATAGCAACTAATCAGATTCTTGTTATTTATTTAGTGCATTCTACAAAATATCTAGAATCTGATTGGTTGCTATAGGCAACATCTCCACTTTTCAAACCTGCCGAAAACTCGCAGCTTGATGCATTTACTCCAAAGAATTTTGTTGCATGGGTTGTTCACAACTGGGCACATTTTGCGACTAAATGTGAGTGAATTGCTAGTGCAGTTTGCCATAGGAATTGGTGATCCTTATGTTTATAGTAATAATCTCTATGTGAACAGCTCATTAATGAGAGGATTGCCACCAATGGACAGACTGTTGTAAGTAGGAAAAAAAAAATCACTAATGACTTAAATATTTAAGAATGCAGAAGAAACTAGCAGAAATAAACTGAGCTTAAGTCATTTATCCACTGATGATTAAGTTCTGAATCTGACTTGCATTTTTAACTCCAGTGCAATTCATGCAAACATAAAGCCTGCTCTTCGTATTCTGTGCCGTTTCAGTGTGTCCAAAAGTCAATTGATCCCTGTGGATTAGTTTGTCCACATTATTAACATGAGTGGTTTGACCAGCCTTGTGCTGTATGTTTCCCATTCATGGCAGTGTCCACAGACCATTCATTTCAGTGTACTTATGCGCTACATCTGAATGGCTATTGAAAAGAATGACCCATATATATGAATGAAGCTGCACAGAACTAGCGATGATTGATTTTTTAATTTTTTTTTATACATATCAATGTAATTTAGTCAGCACGGTGGCTTAGTGGTTAGCACTTGTGCCTCACAGCACTGGGGTCATGAGTTCGATTCCTGACCTTGGCCTTATCTGTGTGGAGTTTGTATGTTCTCTCCATGTTTGCGTGGGTTTCCTCCGAGCGCTCCAGTTTTCTCCCACACTCCAAATCATACTAGTAGGTTAATTAGCTGCTGTCAAATTGACCTTAGTGTTAGGGAATTTAGACTGTAAGCTCTATTGGGCCAGGGGCTGGGACTGATGTGAGTGTGTTCTCTGTACAGCGCTGCAGAGGCACTATATAAATTGATGATGAATCGGCCTACTGAACTACTTGCTCAGCTGTTCCTTCCCACTGCTTTAGTTGTTTCTGTCTTCTATCTCCTCATTGTACTTTCAAGGCTACTCAAGGCTTTGTCTGCTGTGTGAAGAACTGAAACTGAGTTTGATCTGACTTCGGCCCACTCCTATTTCATGACTCTGCAAGAACTCTATTACTACGTCACCGGTGCCTTATTACTCACCATTCAACACTTCTACTCACTTCCACACATCATTACTCCATCCATCTGCTCACACACCTTTCTCTATCCTGTGCACTCTGGAATGCAAGATCTGTCTGTAATAAGCTCACTCCCATTCATGACATCTTCCTCTCCCACTCCTTTGGGCTCCTGGCCATTACAGAAACGTGGATCTCCTCCTCTGATACTGCTTCCCCTGCTGCACACTCCCCGTCTCTCTCCTTCTCCCAGTCCTGGGGACCGCCAAGGAGGTGGTGTAGGTGTTCTACTGTCTTCTGGCTGCACCTTCAGTTTTATCCCCCCTGAACACTACTTCTCCTTTGAAGTTCACTCTATCCGTCTCTTCTCCCCTCTCCACCTTTGTGTTGCTGTTGCTATCGTCCCCCTGGCCCTTCCTCCCATTTGGATAACTTCACCGCTTTCCCATTTCCTCTCTTCTGATCTTCCCATGATGATTATCGATGATTTTAACATCTCTACCAACTCTACTATTACTACAGCTGCCTCTAAACACCTAACTCTTACTTATTCCTATGACCCCTCCCAATGGACTATTCTGTCCTGATGGGTCATTCCCAGGACCAAGTGTTCTCCCATCTCTGTGACATCTCCAACGTCTTCAATTCTGTCTTCCCACTCTCCGACCACAGTCTCCTTTCCTTTATCCTCTTTACCTCCTGGCCCCCTCTCCCAACCAAAGTCGCTCGCACACAGCTTCCACAACATTGATCCCATCATGTTTTCGTCCTGCCTCGAACCTCTCCTCGCTCCCATTTCTTCGCTGTCATGCCCCAATGCCGCTGTCGCTCATTACAACTCCTCACTCTCTGCTGCCCTTGACACTGCAGCCCCAACCACCCCACTCCGTCTATGCCAATCTCAACCCTAACCCTGGCACTCCCCTCTTGCTTGTCTCCTCCAAAAGTGCTCTCGCTCCTCTGAACGCCAATGGAGAAAATCCTGCTCTATCTCTGACTTTATCCACTTTAAAGTAATCATGTCCTCCTACTATTCTGCCCCTTCTTGCTAACCAAACCTATTTCACATCCCTCATCTCCTCCCTGTCCAATAAACCCCAACGCCTCCTCACTACCATTAATTCTTTTCTGTGTCCTCCCCCCTCGTCCATCAGCGCTCTTGACTTTGCCACCTACTTTAAAGACATAATTGACTCCACAATATCTGCTTGCACCAGACTTGCCTCCCTCCACTTGTCCTCTCTATTATCACTCACTATGCCACCCTTGTCTATAACACTCACTCTTCTCTCCTCTTATACATGCTGTCCTCATGACCCTGTCCCCTCCAAGTTCCTCAACTCTCTCCCATTGCCTGTCGTCACCTTGCTCACCTCTTTAACCTGTCTCTCTCATCTGCTATCTTTCCTTCGGCCTTCAAGCACGCTCCCATCTCCCCTATACTCAAACAACAAAAAAAACCAAATGAAAAACCCCTCCCTCGACCCATCCTCTCTCCAACTATCGCCCCGGGTCTCTTTTCCCTTCTCATACTCCTCGACCTCTTTGCTGCTTTTGACACCATCAATCATTCTTTTCTACTTGCCACCCTTCACTCCCTAGGTCTTCACAAAACAGGTCTTTCCTGGTTTGCCTCCTATCTCTCTGACTGCTCTTTTAGCGTCTCTCTGCTTCCGGCTTCACCCCTCTACCTCTTTCTATTGGAGTCCCTCAAGGCTCTGTCCTTGGCCCCCCTCTTCTCTCTCTACACCACCTCTCCCATTTTTCCCAGCTAGTCCTACGGTCTCTCACCACCCCTCCATCTGGAATGTAAGCTCTTATGGTCAGGGTCCTCTCTACCTATTGTGCCATATCTGTCCACTGTTTGACTCCCTGTCATGTATTTTGCTGCAGTCCTTGTGAGTCCCCATAGCATTACTCACACATAAGTAGTACAGAAGATTGTATTACCTCATCTATTTGTTACTTGCTACTGTAGCCGACTCTACAGAACCTGTAGTGCCTTATAGTAATAAAATAATCAATAGTCCACTATTCTCTATAGAAGTGTGGCCAAAGCAGGGAGTCCCTGGATTTCCCCTTACCACTAGCCAATCCCTCCATGGATGTTATGGGAAACTACTGGAAATGGAATTAGCTGCTAAGGGTCCAGTTCAGTTCACAGCCATCTGCAGCTCTCCGACCCAAAGTAATTTGTGTTATCCTTTGTGGGCTTGGGGAAAATTAAACTATTTGGATTAAAACAATGCAATTTCCATATATATAAAAAAAACTTTTTTTTTTTTTCTTTTGGTTGGTAAGAACAAATAAAAAAAGTTTTATTTTAATATAAAGTGGCGAACAAGGTTAATGTTTAATTCGTTTAAGCCTTTAGTTTTAAAATGTGTTTATTTACTTGTTACACAATATCTGTATAATTGTCAGGAGCCGAAGGGACCACTAAGATGGCAAAGCTACCATTCTAGGGGTCCAAATGTTCCTTATTGCCATGGTACTCTCAGCCAAGGGATGCCAGAGAGTTCCAGCATGTTTCAGCACTTGGTTGGAGATGTGTTTTTTTTGGTGACGCATGCATGGACTGCTTCCGCTATGATTAAGGAGACTCATTACTGCAGGTTTCCTGGTTAATAGTGCAGCTCAGACAGTATACCACCTTTTTTATTTATAAATCTTACTAACAGAGCTTCTCCAATTCATTTCAATAGCCCATTTATCTTAATTCAATTGCTGCAAACCCTATTTAAATGAAATGGACAAACAGTTTGCCACAGTGCAAAATTGCACACTTTGGCTGCATTTACTCTTAACTTTAGATGAGGCCCAAAATGCTTATTTAATAACCTTAACACATTATTTTACAGAGTGTGTGGTGAATCCATGGATCTCCCATGTTTGTGATTGGTTAGTTTCTACATAGTTTAATGAATGCAATTTTTGGCATATGAACAAATAAGCATTCAATGGGACACTAAGCTGCAAAATTGAAATTTTATTATATGAGCCTTGACCTTACAATACAATTTTGAGCATTACATTGACATTCAATTCTGCTATGTTAAAATTAAGCTATGCCTTCCCCTAGATTTACTAAACTGCGGGTTTGAAAAGGTGGAATGTTGCCTATAGCAACCAATCGGATTCTAGCTGTCATTTATTTAGTGCATTCTACAAAATAACAGCTAGAATCTGATTGGTTGCTATAGGCAACATCTCCTCTTTTTCAAACCCGCAGTTTAGTAAATATACCCCTGAGACTGTTGACCTGCTGTTACATCACTGGTGTTGCCTCTGTATGAATCTACACAGACCAAGCCTTTGATTAACTGATTGCCTGTCTACATAGTTTCACCTCCCATCTAATATGGCATCCTGCTGCAGATGGACAAAAGTGCACGATGGACATATTTAGTTAAGTATAAACCCTTCAGTTACTTCAGGTATGTTATTCAGTCTATTAATACACATCCTTTAATATATTAATGCATTACTGTCTCTTATACCGCTTTCATACTGCCGCCCCGGCAATATCCCGGGTTTTTGCCGGGGCTCGGAGCGTCCCAGCTCAGAAGCACCATTCATACTGCACCTCGGACCCGGGAATTTCCCGGGTTGACCCCATTCATACTGCACAAGTCTGTGCCCTGGCAATTTGTGGGAGTCATCACCAGAGCAGTTTTCATTGGCTGAAAAAGGGTGATGTCATTGAAAGGTGACTGTTTTTTTGACGCATAAAGATGATGCAAAAGTGGGTGGTGATTATATGTGTTAATACACACTTTTTCAGTGAAATAAAAGCAATTTTCTCCAACAAACTCCGATTCTGCTTCAGCTTGATCTGCATTCCACCATCCACCATTTCTTCTAAACTCCTTCTCGAATCTTCCACGGGCTCCCACCGATGACATCATCCTCCAGAGACAGGCAGACAGCCAATCAGCTTGTTTTCTGTGCAACCGGGTTGAAAAACCCGGGTTGCACCATTCATAGTGCAGGCAACCTGGGTCCGACCCGGGAATTACCCCTCGATAAATCCCGGGTTGAAGACCCGGGTTTTTAGACCCGGGATTTTTGACTTGTACCATTCATACTGCACCAAGACCCGGGTCGTTTGAGCTTGCCCCGGCAAAAACCCGGGATTTTGGTGCAGTATGAATGTGGTATTATTTGTTCTTGATCAGGATTTCTGAAATGTATAATTTTTTTGTGTTATTACAAATATGTACAAATCACTCAATTTAGAGGCCATATATATTTTTCCATTATTTTAGGCAGGCCCTTGTATACACAACCTTTAGCTGTAACTTATATAGCCTTACTTTTACCCAGGTGTTAAAATCTGTAAATCTAGCACATTAGGTGTTCTTGCGGACTGAATATGGCAAACATGACTCAAGTAGATTTTCTTTTCAATCATAAAAGGAGTGCATAACCCGTGACCAGTATAAAAGATTCCAGTTTCATCTCATTTCTAAGGAATAGAGATTTAACTAGATGTCAGTGCTGCAGGAATTCATATTGTGCTCTGATTCCCTGCAAATGTATTATCTGCTGGACAAATATCACCTTCCCGCTGTGCACAGTATCATTAGGTAACTGCCCCTGAAAATCGATATTTTGCCAAATCTTATTCAGTTGCATCACACTGCATATAATATGTACGATGTATTTAAAGTTGATCAATTTATTGGTGGCAGCTTGAATCTCCATATTTTACTACTTATTTCACAATAGCATTTAAGAAGCCATTAAGAAAATTATGAAGTTTTAGTTTGAATAAGAAGATTGATTTAAAGAACAAAATGTTTTGGTTTACCGGAGCATTTTTAATCTGCATTCAGTTTTTCTTACACTCCTGCACATTAGTCAGCTGATTTAAAGGTAGGTGCAAATTTTGTCCAGGAGTTAAATTTGCAGTTAAGAAAATCATGGCAGCACGGTGGCGTAGTAGTTAGCACTTCTGCCTCACAGCACTGGGGGTCATGAGTTCAATTCCCGACCATGGCCTTATCTGTGTGCAGTTTGTATGTTCTCCCCGTGTTTGCGTGGGTTTCCTCCGGGTGCTCCGGTTTCCTCCCACACTCCAAAAACATACTGGTAGGTTAATTGGCTGCTATCAAAAATTGACCCTAGTCTCTGTTTCTGTCTCTCTCTGTCTGTGTAAGTTAGGGAATTTAGATTGTAAGCTCCAATGGGGCAGGGACTGATGTGAATGGGTTCTCTGTTCAGCGCTGCGGAATCAGTGGCGCTATATAAATAAATGATGATGATGATGAAATCATGTTGTACTGCAACGAGTGACAGCGCAAATGTTTCTTCTCTTTGGATGCAGGGTAAATACTGCATGTTCTTGCTTACTGCACACACATACTGACCATCTCTGTTTTTATACTGCATTTCAGAGTTGGGCTAGGCCATGCGAACTATAAATCAGGTTGTGCATTTTACATTTTCCTCTCTGCAATAGAAATTATTTTTTTTCCAGGTGCAAATTTTATTTCCAGTAGTTATATTTGCCCTCTACCTCTAAAACAGCTCATTGATCTCTCTAAGAAAACCTGCAGCGTGTTAATGCTTATTTCTTCACATAATGCAGGGCAGAAAGCCCAGAAGCCCCTGTGCACATGCTGCATGTTTTCTTCTAGTGATCAATGGTCTTTAGTATAAACGTGTCTCCCCAGCAAATACTTACATCTACAATAAGAAAACGAAGAGAGGGCACAGGTGGACAAAGGGCCCAGCTGTATAATATGAGTATCAACATTTTCATCATCATTGTACAATTGGAATCAAGAGCTATAATTAGACTGGGCATTGTAATGTCATTTCACTGACCTATTGCATTTCTCTAGAAGATTTTTTTATTTTTCTTTATTAATTTGCAGTTATAACCATAATAGGAAAATTACAGAAATAAAGTAGTTTGTTGTATTAATAATGCTTTGCTTTTAGAAGATTATACATAATTAAGCATTGAACAAACATGGTGCTTTCTACGCAACAACATAGGTTTCTGCACCATGCGTTCTATCAGTTACGCATGTCAGCAAAGCTGTGCACTTTTAAAGTTGTTTTTGGTGTTACGTATTTTGTGGTGAATCATCCGCTCATTCACCTATATTACTACAGTATTGATATAGCACCAGCGGAAAGAGATCAGATGCATTGCTAGAAGTGACAGGAAGGTGACCAGCTGATGCATTGAACAAAGTGTGAGGGCTTTTTCCCCCTATACAAGTTGAAAATTACATTAAATATATATTTACATATGTAAGAAATGATTGAGCACCAGTAGTGGAGAGCTGTCTTAATGATATTTAATAATCATAATTAAACACACATGGTTTAGAGAGAGACTGCCTCAACAAAAGAAAAAGTTACCAAGCATGGTGGCCAAAAGAAATGTTCAGCCTCCTGTGGTAATGCTGTCTATAGATGTGAAATGCATTTAGGAATCCAGAAAAGTCTCTACAGAATATTCTTGGGTTGAACAATACATTTAATCATAGGGGTGTATGTAATAAATCATAAGCATACATTTTATTGTAGGATAATCAATTGTTAAAAGCTCTCACAGACATATTTGACAGAAATTATTGAAAACCCCTATAGACGCCTGTTTCCCATCACTGTATTAAAATGCATTAAATATTCCCGATGAACTCAAACCTGGTAAAAAACTTCCATTTATTACCACTGGTGCTACTTGGGCACCAGACACTGACTGATTAAGTGCCAAGTGGTGCCCCAGTTGTAGGAGAATAACCCCTGCCATCACCAGGCTGCTTCAATGGCACCTGGAACCATTTCCTTCTGGGTTGTGTGTAGCTGCTGCAGCACCTCTTCGTTGGTGACTGTGGATGGTTCATGATTGCTAGATCTTTTGCAAAGCATTGACTTGGGATGCTAAGCAAATACTAAAACAATCCTAACTGAACAGAGTGAAGGTATAGTGCACTGAACTAACAAATCACATTTAGATTTGACTGGGGGAATGGAGAATATCTGCTCAGACGTAGTCCATTTCTCCCCGGGCTAGTTATGGACACACCTCTCATTTACAGGAAAGCTTTCAACATAAATATACTATTGGTTGGCATCAAGATGTAGCTCTAGGCACAGGGAACAATGGGGTGCAGTGGGTCTGGTCAGTATGGTTACTAGAAGTGAGGGGGGCCTGGCAATGCTGCCTGAGGCCCCTGCTCTGCTCTCAAAAGAGAAAAGCAGAGGGTCTCTTCATGCACACTGGGCGTATTTGACGAACTACACATGCTGACTAGAGCCCTGTTGCCCAGTTTGTTTGAAAGCAAAGTGGGAGGCTAGAGGGTCATCGCCAGGTCTCTACCCATGTTTTGCTTTGGGACCTGGAGATGCACTGCTCCACCCCTAATAGGGTGTCTAAAAACTATTTACAGTTTATGGTATTCTTTGATTCTCCAACAACTATTTATGCATGTATGGTTTACATTCTGATAGTTTCTTACACTATCCCTAAAACAGAGGGAGACCCCCTATGGTTTTATTACCAGTCCTTCAGCAAATAAAACAAAAACTTAATTATCATGTCACATCCTATGGATAGTGCTGAAATACTAGTAAAAGCAACAAACACATATCTAGACTAGAGATGCTCAGGCTCGATTCCCTGAGAACCGAACACACCCGAACTTAGCGTAACCAAGTATCGAGCCGAACCGACTCTGTACTTTTGCGCGTCCAATCGTCAGTGTTACGTTGTCAGATCTCAAGATTTTTGGATTCTATAAGTACAGCCCTCCACGGCAATCCAGCGCCTCACAGGGGACGCAGAAGGAGTAGCACAGTTCTTGGTAGTCTGTAGAGCAGTTGGGCAGCATCATAGGTAGAATAGAAAGAGGAGGGGGTAGCAGTGTTCTTCAAAGTCAGGAGCGCTCCATTGCCAATTGTCATTGCTGAAATCCAAATACTAGGGCTGGCAGGCTTGGACTTCTGAATTTGCAGTCAAAGTGTATAGTGTTATCGAAATGGATTCACAGCAGTACACAGAAGAGCAGAAGAACCAAGCAGCTGCTGACACTAGTCATGATGATAGTAATCCCTCTACGTCATCTGGTAAAGCCTATGTTAAAGTACCGACATTCAGCAACAGCGTGTAGTTGATTGCAGCCACTACAAGAGCAATTTAATTTGCCCTGCCACCCACCAACTGAAGCAAGTGGCGACAAGGTGGAATTCCACCCTGTATATGCTTCTGCGGATAGAGGAAAAGCGAAAAGCCATCCATGCTTTCTCCCCAAGCCATGATGTTGGGAAAAGAGGGGAAATGTATTTTAGTCAAGCGCAGTGGAGAATAATTTCCGTGTTGTGCAAGGCGCTGAAACCATTCAAAGTAGTCTCCTTTGAAGTGAGTTCAGATCCTGCATGCTTGAGTCAAGTGATTCCCTTACACTTTTGGAAAAGCAGCTTGAGAAACTGAAGGAAGAGATGAAACAAAGCAATTTTGTTAAATCAAAATCTTGAAATTGGATCACTACATTTGGGAGACTATGCTTGATCCTCGGTTTAAGAGCTATGTCTTCTCTTTTTTTTCCAACTGACCCAGATCTGAAAAGATGCAAGAAGCTCCTGGTGAGCAAGATGACAGCTCAAGTGTTACGTTACAGGATGGTGTCTCCTTCTTCAGTTTCTCAGTCAACTGCTGCTAGGAAAAAATGTACCTTTCCCCAAAAAAACAAGAGTGATGCAGATGACTCGGCACAAAATTTTGACATCTGGTCTAAAAGAATTGACCAAAAAACGTGACACCTCTGCCGTAACTCCACCTGATCCTACTATCAACAGCCAAAGGATGGTGGAGGATTAGTTTCACGACAGCATAGAAATAGACATGTCAGACAGTCACTTTACATACTGGGAGGAAAAGAATGGAATTTGGAGACCCCCATGTACCAACTTGCTTTGCACTGCCTAACCAAGCACTTCACCCACAAGGAGTGGCACTTATGTGGCTAAAGTGCTTGGTTTTTTTAAAGTGTACATGTCCTTTTTAAGATCCAACATAAGGGTGGGTGAGACAAGGACAATTCCATCTTGCACCACTTTTCCTTTCAGCTACCGCTGTGTGCTACTGTTACCTACATGTGCTATATACTGTTGTGTCCTTTGCAAAACTCAGACACCCATTGAGGATGCAGATGACTCGGCACAACATTTTAACATCTGGGGGTAATTGTATCATAGTCCGTTTTTTTCATCCCGCACGAGATGACAACTAAAATTTAAAGCGGCGCTGCCTTGTAAAGGGAAACTTCCCTTTACAAGGCAGCGCCGCTTTAAATTTTATCTGTCATCTCGCCGAGCTCGCGCGGGATGCAAAAACCGGACTATGATACATTTACCCCCTGGTCTTGTCTACTGTAAAAGAATTGACCAGAATTAGTGACACCTCTGCTGTAACTCCACCTGATCCTACTATCAACATTCAAAGAATGGTGGAGGATTATTTTAATTTTTTTTTTGAACGGCATAAAGACAACAGTTTTATTAACAAAGAACAACAGTGCTTGCAGAAGTAATGTAAGCATTGATGTCTAAATAGACGTGTATATGTATTACCTTCCACTTTGCTGCTGTATAATCCAGTGTTTGTAATCTGCACTTTACATCAAAAATGCCTAACTATATTATAGTTTTGTGGGAATTGGGGCTGATTCCAAGCTCAGTGATGAACTTGCTTTTTGCTGTGAATTACAATGGCTCTTTAGTGCATTGTCTTGCACCCTGGATTGGTCTGGGTCTAATAAAAACATGCATCCCGGGGAGGGGGGGGGGGGGGGGTCAGCTCTCGTTGCCATGTTTTAGCTGTAGAATTTCCACAGTTATCCAAGAAACGGCTGGAGCGATCAAATGAACCATAACTGGTTTTATGATCCAAGGACAATTCCATCTTGCACCACTTTTCTTTTCTACCACTGCTGTGTGCCAATGTTTCTTAGATGTGCTAGGAACTGCCGTGTGTTTAGCATCCAGCCAGGTCGCTGCAGTATTTGTTGGAAAGTGTATGAAAATAATATTGTGACCTACGAGGTGGCCAAAACTGACTGCGAATGGCTTGAAATTTAGTGTTATTGAGGTTAATAATAATGCAGGAGCAAAAAAAGAGAAAAATTATGTGATTTTAGCATATTTTAGCAATTTTTCTAAAAAATATAGTTGCAAAACCAAAACACACGAGTTCGGTTTTGCCAAAACCAAAACACGAAGTTAATCCAGATCCAAAACCAGAACATGGGGGTCAGTGAACATCTCTAACCTAGAACTAATGCATGACATATGTCAGTACTGTAATACATTTCTGCATTTAACATAATAATATAAAGCAGGTACACTGTGCTGTCAATAGAAATATTGTCAGGTGCTGTCCCTGCTCTGTCCCCTTGCAGCGTGGCTGGACACCTTCTCCTGACTGTGGCCTGTTGTCTAGGAACAGGACGCAGTTTCCAGGTCTCTGCTGTCCAGCTGTATTGTTAGCATTCCGTTGCTAGGCAACCGGATGCAGCCTTCGGTTTTTGTGTTTATAAATGAGCCTCACTGACGTCAGATGTACTTTCTCATATATATATTCTCTATATGACAAAAACTTTGCTAAAGCAACCCAGTCCTACCAAAGAGTACCAACACACTCAGGATGAGAATACAAATAAGGACAGCAATATTAGCCGCTAAAACTTATGACATAGGAATATTCAACAAACCATGTAAAATAAAAAAATAATAATAAGTCCAACTAATAAAAATGAAAGTTATCCTTATCTTCACATTCATCCAACTCTAATATATTCATATAGTAAAAAATTTCATAAAGCAAGAGCTTATCATCCTGTGCTCAGATATACCTGCTTTATAAACACAGATGACCCAAGTGTGGTAAAGATATTGGTAAATCTTCCTTTTACCCGTTTGTAAATATGCTTATGTTTATTCATATGCTGGTAGGCGCTTTTGAAATGGTGAATTTTTATAATTCTTCGTCAAGCTGTTTTTTTGTATTCCATAAATTCAATTAATAAAACCATATATGAATCTTCTGAAGAGGATGTGTAGCCTGCTTCCCCTATAGATGTATTCCGGGCAAGAAGGATCAGCTGTTATCAAGTCCCGGGATCTTATGTCCTCTGATCATCCTCTGAGCAGCAAATAGGTAAGTCCAATTGTATCACTCGTTGTATCTACAGATGTTTATTTAGTTGTATGAAACCTATCGGTATATGAATACAGAACTTTCTTATTTATTAGATGGACTTAAATTAATTTTTATTTTACATTGCTTGAATACTATGAGAAGTTTTAGCACCTAATATCTGCTGTCCTTATTTGTTTCTTCTCGTGAATATGACGTTATCTAATCCCATAGATTGTAAGCTTGCGAGCAGGGCCCTCTTACCCCTCTTACCCCTCTGTCTGTCTGTATTACCCAGCATTGTTTTATTACTGTTTGTCCCCGGTACGTAACTTGCTGGCGCTATGTAAATAAATTATGATTATAAGCAGCTTATACATTTTTCCCAGTAGAAACAGCTGTAGCAAATATTCCCATATAGTTGTGTAAATTTAAAATTAAATCGGAGGTAGACAACCTGGCACCCCAGCTGCTGCTGAACAACAAGTCCTAGTCAACCTGAAAAAGAAGATGCTAAAAAAAAAAAAAAAACACTCAAGAACTCGATGAAATAAAATCAGTGTGACTTAAGAATATTTGTCAAAGAGCAACCACCGAATTTTAATGTCTTTATGGCATTAAGACGTTCATTACTTTCTTTGGTATACATAAAATACTGCATATATTGTATATCTATTATTGCAATGGTATTTCAACTTTTTAGAGTCCTTAATGAGGCACTTATATTCAGGTTATATTTCCCTTTCAATCCTGCTGTCTCTCGAGAAGAGTATTTACCATTTCAACTAATGAAGCAAGTTTAATTGGACAGGCATGACAATCTTATGAAAATTAGAATTTGTAAACAAGGTGAAATTAAATATTAACCGTATGTCAATAGAACAATACCACAATACCACTGGTATTCAAAGTGTGATTATGGAATAGTTGGTAGTATCCTATGCAAAGTGAAATAATCCGATTTGTTGCTTGAACCCAGTATTCATGAGTATGCAGCTGTTACGTCTCACTGGAGACAACTACCAATCAGTATTGGCATTGGCCTTCTCAGGGCACGGAGTCTAACGGACCCCCCCGGTCTTCTCCAAGTACTGCTGCAAGGCAGGATGGTTTTAGCTGCCGGAAGCCCGCAGGTTGCGGCCCCTAGGTTAGCCCACTGGCGTGGTAGAGAGATGGTAGCAGGGTGAACAGTTCTAGGAACACAGTAAAAGGCCTCGTGTAGCTGGATATTAAACAGCTAGCTGTAAGAAGTAGGAAGCCAGACTTACCTTGCTGTCTAGTAGAGAGGCACGAGGAGACAAACACGAGAGGAGTCAGGAACTGTAGCCGGTTCGGTACACAGAAGGTCTGCCAGTGCGTGTTGCCAGGGATTCAGCAGATGCAGAGTTAATCAGACAAGCCTGGTCGGTACACAGAAGGTCAGCCAGTTCGTGTTGCCAGGGATTCAGCAGATGCAGGGTTAATCAGACAAGCCTGGTCTGTACACAGAAGGTCAGCCAGTTTGTGTTGCCAGGGATTCAGCAGATGCAGAGTTAACTAGACAAGCCGGGTCAGTACACAGAAAGTCAGCCAGTGCGTATTGCCAGGGATTCAGCAGATGTAGGGTTAATCAGACAAGCCTGGTCGGTACACAGAAGGTCAGCCAGTATTCATAGGGATAAGTGCACAGGGAAAGCACAGAGATCAGGAGCAGCCAGACTAAGTACACTTGTTACTCTGACACAGGAGAGTGTCAGAGTGAAGACTAAATAGTGGGGAAGTTTGAATTCCCTGCCTCTCAGGTCATGTGATCAGACAGACCTAATGTGGTGGTCGAGTACTGATGGGAAATCCTTCCCTTACCTTGTCCTCCAGACACGAGTCAGGTTCTTTTCTGTTCGGATATCCGGTGGTCAGGAGATAAATACTTCAATGAAAGGGACAAGGATTGGTCAAACAACTTGGGTTTATTGAGAATGCGGTAAGGATAGTTTTGGTAAGCCACCGCACCACTGACCACTTCAGCTCAATAGTAATGACAAAATAATGCGTCTGATCAGCATAGAGCACAATAGCATTTAACATATCACATACACCTGGTGAGTATAAGGCACAATAATGATGACATCTTCAATGCACATTGTCTAATAAGGCACACTGGTAATCACAGTTACTACTTTCAAGTTAACACTATCTGACTGGTGATGATGCAAGAACCATCAATAATAACCCATCAAGACTCTTACGGTCACTACCGCACCCACTAGAGGGCTCCTTCTTATTAAGGTGTTTGGGGTACCATGCTATTCCCTATGGGTCAGGCGCCCCACTTTTAGCATCTACTGCTGAGTTAACTTGAATTGCAGCGGTACCACTAACACTGAATGTCACACCTTCAATATTAATAAATCAATTCTTAGGTAAATCACATAACATTAACATCCACCTAAAACATTTGGTGCACCAATATTATCCCTGGTAACGTTACCATATTATCCACTCAGTCCTGGGCTGACCTGTGCACTGGAATTTTGTAGTGCTCAAATGTCCTGCAGAGGTTTCCAGAAGGGTTAACAATCCCGATTAAGTCCCTGTACTTCCTCTCAAAAGGGTAGATGTTAAACTGTAGGCTGGTTAAAGATTATAGCAAAACACAGGACTGTTGTTCAATTCAGTCACAAGATGGCGCTGTTCTCTCATAAATCAATGTGTTTCTAATAGCACATGTGCTCTGCACGGGGGATAGGGTTCAGATATCAGCCCACACAGGATTTAGCTCAAACGACAGCCTTAATGGTTCCCTGCAGCCTGTGTAAAGGTATAATCTGAGGGAAAAGCTCCCAAGGAGGGCACAATATTCTTCCTTGTACAGGAATGCAATGTCAGTTTAGATAGATTCTCTGAACACGTTTCCCTCTGACGCTGGGGTGTGTGCAGTACACTGTAGGCTAGGATTTTACCTTGAGAAGGTTCTGCAGTTCGTGGAGACTATCTTGGAACGTCCCACTGCGTGTCCCCAGCCGTTCTCCAGCCGTATGTGCTGGCAATGTCACCAGTTCCAGCAGCAGATCATTCTCTGTGCCCAGCTGCATGTCAGCTTCACCTTTCTTCTACCATGCCACACACTCCTCCTTCCTGCACATCCTCTTCCTGTTACTCCCCCAGCCAATCAGGGCCTTCATCCTCCTCCTGTCAATCACTCCTGGTCACAAGTCTCCAGGAGCAAATTTAACCCCTTGTAGCCCTGCATTTTAACAGCGCTTGTGCACTCCTCTGTGCTGTTCAACTGGGCTTTGGGGCACCACATTAACAGCAGCCCATGAATTCAGTACGGGACAAGACCATGATACGGTGCCCCATCCTTTCCTCACTAATTTCTTCTCCATCCTGTAGTCCATCCCCCCTGCAGGCATCATATTCTCATTTTTCAAGCATTCATTTTATTTCACTTTAATTAACTATTCTCCAGTGGTTATTAACTGAAACTGATGGATTTTTTGAGACAACTATGCTAAATAAACCTACACAAAAATACTGTATCAATATGTTGAACTGTACATATTTCAAGATACATGCAGCTCTGTAGCATATGCACTAGGTTTACATCAGACATGCATCAGATAGCGTCAAGTATGCCTATTTGAGAATGTAGAGTGGATTGTATGCTGTATTTCTTAATTAAGACTTTACACAATTGCAGGAGCCCTTAGTCGTATTCTTTAATACAGTAATACTATACTACCGCTGCTTATTTCTTGTGTGTTGCCACTGTTTGGTTTATTTGTAACATATTTTCTCTTCATTGTTCTGTAATTGCACAATTTGTGAATAATAAACACTTTTTGACACTATTGCCACCTTTATTATGTATATGTACTGTGTACTGTCACTGCACCACATTAATACATCACATTAATCGGACTGTTTAATTGTTTTTCCACTTTCTTAGAATAAATTATTTGCAATTTATGTTCACTGAAACAAACAGATTTAAACAATAATAGCTTACTATTTTTTTTTTTTACTTTTGAAATAATACATGTTTTATGTATAAATGTGGTTTTTTTATGTAATTTTAAATTTTTTATTTAGACCAAATTTTCATGAGGACAATATAGTTCATGGTGTGCCCTGGGGAAACCAGATAACACCCACTTGGCGATGGATGCCAACCAGCCATGCCTGGGAACTCTCCATGCATTTCTCCATGGATATTTCTTTGTGTGCAGCATCTGTGGAGAAGAAAGGTAAGTTATAATTGTGCCAATATTAAAATAATAGACCTATAAATAAACAAATGAAACAATTCCAAAATACAGAGTTCATCTATCGTTGTTGACAATTGGGGGCTAGACGTAAGTTGACTATTTCATTTTATCTTGTCATTATGTTACCATTATATTGAATAATTGATTTGAATTAAATTAAGTAATCTTAGTTTATATGATCATACACAAAGTTACTCTTAGGTCTACTCTGTTCTCGCACCTAGAATTTGCCCTAAACTGTATGGCTAAAACTACTTAGACACATTTGGTACACATGTCTCTTAGCAAAGAGATATGTGTACCACTTTTGTTTAAAAGACATTTGTACCAGACTTTTTATTCTGTAAGAAAATTTGGGTATTTCTTTTTTTTGTTTGTTTGGTTAGTCAAAAAGGTAAAAATCCTGACGTAGTACACCTCCATTAATTCACCTATACACTGTCTGAAGTTAAAAATACGCACTGATTTTAGTTGACCAACATTGAGTTATCTAAAGCCTATAATGTTGTGTCTATAAAAAAAAACACTTTATTTTCAAGGGTAATTTGGTAAATTTATTTACATTCATCAGGGCTCACCTGGCCTCCTCCACGGCCCTTGACTTCCAGAGGCTGACCTTCTGGGCCTCCTCACCCTCCTCCACCTCCTGGTCCTTGACTTCCAGAGGCTGACCTTCTGGGCCTCCTCACCCTCCTCCACCTCCTGGTCCTTGCATGCAGACTGCTTTTGGTGTTGTTGCTCTGTGAAACAGAAAAAAAATATGTTTCGTATCTTTTACTTTATTTTAATACACTATTTAACCAAAAGTCAGCATGTGTAGTGGCAAAATATCAAAGCACTCTTTGGATGCTCAACACATATATATGTACAAAGAGTAGTTGGTGACCTTTACAATGGACATTTGCATTCCCATTTTGCCCATTAACAACCTGTTTGTACAAGATTGTTACAGTAATATGTATAACTGAATGGTTTCAATATTTATGGGGGAGTTTAATGTAAAAACACTATTGTAATGCACACTTATATCAATGTCCATTTATGAAATCTTTTTCTGTTTCATGTACTTAGGTAATGCCCTCTTTTACTACACTCTTCACATTTTACGTAGACTTAGTACACACAGTGGTACAAAACAGGACTGTCACTCACCAGACTGTGAGTGCTTCTTCCCGTGTGTTTAGGAACCGTGGCCGTCCGCCATCCTGAGGGTCTGCGCATGCGCAGCCCTTTCAAAACCTTCAGTACCTGTTCCTTTAACTTAATTGGCTGATCAGGCAACACTCCCTATTTAAAGCACCTGCTGTCCATACCTCGTTGCCTGATCTTGGAGTCTCATTCCCCATGAGCCTCTGAAGGTGTTCCTGTGTTTCCTCATGTATTCAGCGCTGCTGATTCCTGTGGTTTCCAGACCACTTCTACTCCTGTGGTTTCCAGACCACTTCTACTCCTGTGGATTCATCGTGACTGTTAGCTGATTCCTATCTGCTGCCTCCGTGCACTACAGTCTTCAGACCACTTCAACTCTCCTGTGTTTCATCGTGACTGTTAGCTGATTCCTATCCGCTGCCTCCGTGCACTACAGTCTTCAGACCACTTCAACTCACCTGTGTTTCATCGTGACTGTTAGCTGATTCCTATCCGCTGCCTCCGTGCACTACAGTCCTCTGACCACTTCAACTCACCTGTGTTTCATCGTGACTGTTAGCTGATTCCTATCCGCTGCCTCCGTGCACTACAGTCCTCAGACCACTTCAACTCTCCTGTGTTTCATCGTGACTGTTAGCTGATTCCTATCCGCTGCCTCCGTGCACTACAGTCTTCAGACCACTTCAACTCACCTGTGTTTTATCGTGACTGTTGCTGATTCCTATCCGCTGCCTCCGTGCACTACAGTCCTCAGACTACTTCAACTCTCCTGTGTTTCATCGTGACTGTTTGGCTGATTCCTATCTGCTGCCTCCGTGCGCTACAGTCTTCAGCTCATCTCTACTCTCCCGTGTTTCCTCAAGACTGCTACAACTGATTCCTATCCGCTGCTCTCCGTGCTCAACAGTTCCAGCTCAGCTCTACTCTCCCGTGTTTCATCGTGGCTGCACCTGCTGGTTGCTATCCGCTAACCCCGTGTACCTGCAGAGTCCTGCTGGCTGCTACTCCTCAGTTCTACTCGTGTCTGCAGCAGCTGATCCGCTCTCCGTGCTTCTCAGTGTTCCTGCTGGTGTCTACTCGCCAGTCTGCATCGGATCTGCGCCTCACTGCTTTCATCTCGTCTAGACCATCGCTACTCTTCAGGGTCCTCCAGGAGTCCAGTTCTACATACTACTGCTTCCTGAGTATTTGTTCCCCTGCTGGTCTACCTACCTGTGCGCTGCACCTACTTGATTACCGCTTCACCCTCCAGGGACTTCGCATCCTGCCGGCCTCCAGCCGTTCAGGTATCTCTGCACTCCTGTCTGACAGCCTGCTCCTGAACCACGGTATGCATACTTCTCATTGACTGTGCTGGTGTATTGCATATCTTGCTGGACTGAGTTGTTCTCCTCTGGAGCTTACTATCCGCTGAGACTTTTGCCATCATTGACTGTGTTATCTTTTGCCCGGATAGTTTCTATGACTTTGTATTATTGCAGTGCTGTTCAGTCATTACTATATTGTGCATGTCATTGTGGATCAAGTTCAAGGTGCCAGTGTATCCTCTGTATTGCAGTCTCTCCCCGTGCTCCTCCTCACATATATATTCAGTGGTACAACTTGCTAGAGGCAGACCACTGATTCCTGTTTCCAGTGTCACCTGTTCCAGTGTCCTCTCACTTAGCAGTGGTACAACTTGCTAACGCAGACCACTGACTCCCCGGATACCTTCACCTGGATCCCATTCCTTCACCCAGACAGCGGTACAACTTGCTAAACGCAGACCGCTGACTCTCATCACCTCCTCGTTTCTGTTGGACATTCCTCCTCACTATAGCAGTGGTACAACTTGCTACCGCAGACCACTGACTACCCTCACGTGTCCTTTGTCCATTCAGTTCCTCGTGTATTACTACATATATATTACCAGTGCTGCTAGTCATAGACTTTCCCGAGCATCTCTATCATCTGCTGTCTCCTGTTCCGTGATCACCCCGCTACCAGAGTACCATATTACCATCTATACTCCTCTGGTAAGCTTATCACCTGGTGATCCCTGGGTAAAGACTCCTAGTGCCCGTGACAAGGACAATGGGTCCTTTCCTCTATTAAAGCTTGTTTAATGAGTGATTTCTATATTGCAGTTGTCTGCAATTCAACATAGAGTGAATTCAGTTCCAGAGTGAAGAATTACCTGCTTAAAATCCAATTATATTTATTTAGTTCAAAAAGGTGCCATTAATGTAAGGTTTTCGGTTTGGTGTAAGATACACTTTTTTTGTGTGTGTGTGTGTGTGTGTGTTATTCCACTGCAAATCAAAAATTACATATGTATGGCTGTATACATGTACACATGATATTATAGAAAATGTATCTGCATACATTAAGCAATTTTCTATGCCACCTGGTCTTGTATATTTTGAAATGACCACCTAATAAGTTAATGCTTTCAACAACTGTTTTACTTGTTTGATGTAATATTTGTAAAATAATTATATATAAATATATATATATATATATATATATATATATATATATATACAGGGTGATTCAAAAGTCGCAGTACACCCTTTTATTTCAAAAACTACAGGAATTGGGTCGATTGGCCGATTTCAAGATGGCGCCCATGTTTGGTACATACCGTAAAAGATAGACCACGTCACCCATACCTTACTGGAGTATTCAGGTTTCCCAATTTCCTGTAGAGTTTTTGAAATAAAAGGGTGTACTGTGACTTTTGGATCACCCTGTGTATTATATATTATATATATATATATATATATATATATATATATATATATATATATATATATATATATATATATATATATATATAATGTGTGTGTGTATTACTTTTTATTGTAACAATCATCTGTTAACAGGTGCCAGGATTTCAAGAGGTAGCGAAAGATGAAATCAGCGGCTACCACTACCCAGCCAGAGGCACCAGTGGTGGCCCCACCTCCTCTTTGGACCTTTTAACTTACAAGAAGTCGATGGAGTAGTGGGTTGGATCCAGACCAAATACCATCTGTTCAACATCCAGGCACCGGCTCCAATAATTATCCTTCATATAAAATATATATCCTCTAATAATTCTAGCCCTGCGTATAATAAATGCTGCATGTTAAAATCTGTGAGTCTGTCATCAATAATTAACAGGTTGTATGTAAATTACATGTTAAAAATATTTGGTTGAACAAACCATTTTGCATGTGAAGTGTATCCTTAAATATGTATACATAAATGAGCACATTGTAAATAAATAAAAGGTTTAATTGGTTTAGTTTAACATCTGTTAGATAAGTAAACAAAGATGAACTCCTCAAGCGCTTCACACACAGACCGTACAGCCCTGTTGGGCTTATAAACTTCCATTACAGCTTAATAAATTGACAAAAAGTTTGGAGTCAACATAAGGTGCTCAGCAAATATATCTATCCATGAATATCCCAAATGTATAAAGTTTTAGTATCTAATAGCTAAGCAAAAAAGTCCAACCCCTCCACTCACTTGACGGAAGTTGTTAGAAGGCTCTTGTATATTTCATCGATGTGTCAGAAGTTCTTCGCTACAATCATAGGGGGGAATTAAATTCTCCCCGGAAAACAGCTGCAGAAAACATATTACCATTAATATGGTAACTTCAACCCTGATTTCTGCTTGCGAGCAAAAGGCCGACGTTAAAATTGCCCTATTAATGGAAGTAGTGCACACTATTACCGTAATATCGGTAATAGTGTGTGTAGTGTAATTTATTATACTAGAGTGGTAAGTGAGGAGGTAAAGAGGGGACTGTTAATAAGTGAGAACGTCAACCGTTTTTATGAATTTGACTATAGGCTTCAACCTATGTCTGTTCTCTAGGACCTGCTGCTGTTGCTGCAAACTAACCCAGCTCATAATGTTCCACTCTGTTATGCAATAGGCATTGAGGAAGACTTTAGTTGCTTGTACAGAATTCCTGTGGTATTGCTACTTCTTATGAGTGCATACAGTGCATAGGTCTTCATCTTTGCATATCGGCTTTGAAAAAAAGTTAGAGGCTTTCTTAGAAACTTCTGAAGAAGAATGTGTTTGTGTGAGCCCCACATTGCTGCCATAACAAATAGGGTACAATATTTGCAGAAGTCTCATCTTTTAGCATCAGAGTATACCAACCTCGGAAACTGTCCAATTGAGATTGATTAAGAAACTTTTTTTCTTCCTTCCCTGTCTTATTAGGAGCTGAAAGAGGTAACTTGAATCCAATTTAGGGCTCCCATGGTCTCTCTAGAAGATCACATTTCAAATTGTCATATAATAGTTTTGTCATATAATAGTATAAATTGAGCTCATGTAATTTCCACCATCATTCTTTTGCATACTGCCACAAGTTCGATTCTAAGTCAAATAACCTTCAGTATATTTAACTCTTCTCAATTCAATACTTTTTACCACCTTGATGAAATCTTTCTATTCTACCCTTGATTTCATTTTATGATCAAA
This sequence comes from Mixophyes fleayi, assembly GCF_038048845.1. Taxonomy (NCBI): domain Eukaryota; kingdom Metazoa; phylum Chordata; class Amphibia; order Anura; family Limnodynastidae; genus Mixophyes; species Mixophyes fleayi. Next base: position 49,920,427 of record NC_134406.1, on the reverse strand, counting down.
TCCATGGTAATAGACTACGTTTCATTTCATGCCTCGCAATCTTAGGGAACAAAAAAATTAACAAGTAGATTACTACGATAGACCTACAGGGAGGTAAATGGATATGTCTGAAAAGACAGGCATGTCTGGGAGAACATAGTGATCAACAAGCATGCTTGAAAAGATAGACATGTCTGCACAAACAGAGAGATGGAAGAACGTGTCTGAAAAGACAAACATGTCTCGGTGAACAGAAAGATGGACGAATATGTCTGAAATGATGTGTTGGAGTGAATAGAGAGATAAATGTGTCTGAAAAAACACATTGTGGGAAGATGACACTACATATGGGATAAAGGGCGGTCAGACAAGGGAAAGAATTGCCTTTTTTAATATGCATTTTAAGCTTGCACTTGCAACTGAAATATTCTTGGATAACCTCATAGCGAAACAGCTGGGATCTGCAAGAGGTAAAGGCTCCAGAACTAGACCTTCTTGTTCCGCTATCAAAATATAAACCTTGTCCTCAATCTGCAGCATATCTGTGAGGGTGAAATTTTGAAGACTGGCATACAAAGCAATACGGTCACACACAACAAACATGAGGGCTCCTTCAGGCTGAGCAAGGTAACGAAAAGAGGCGCTGAGAAGTCATGCTGTTCATTCAATGACCAATTTGGTGGAGGTATGTGATAAATTGTACGCAACTTGTTGCTCTGTGGCTGCATGTAAAAAAGAAGTAAGAAACCACGGTTTGAGAGGGTAGATGCTGTCTCCTGCGAGTAGAATATTTTTTTTTTTAAAAAAGAATTACCTATGTGTATTTTCAAGGCAATCTTATTCCACATACTGTTAGGTTAATGTGTTGGATTTAGATTATATTTTTTAAAAAAGGAGGTTTATAACGTTATTTGAAATATTTAAGGAGAACTGGGAAAATTGGGAGAATACATGGAGCATTGTGTTCTATGTACATTCATACTTACATAACAAAATTTCTTGTAAAAAAAAATGTATGCTAAAAAAAATCTATAGCCAACCTTCTTGCCTCTATGATAACCTATGCCATATTGCCTCATCATCCCCTCCCTGGATATCTGGCATAAATAAATTTAATATTTTATCTCCACAAAAGAGTGCTCATTCAGTGGCAAATTAATAAACTGCCTATTGTGCTACAGGAAAGCCTGTAATAGTCACTTGATTACCTGATTAAAAGAAGTCTGGGACATCCCTGTTGCCACACCTTTTATGTTCTAGAATGGTCCAGTTGCACAGAAATCTAAGACAGCCATAAATTAAGTCAGCAGTTGTACTTCAGTGCATATGCTGACCATAAGCTCAAGATCAATCTGCACAATAGACAAAGGGTCTGATGCAGAGATTTCTGCAATTGTAGTAATAAATTGTGTTCACTAAAACAGCCCCAATTGCAGCCATGTGCACAATTGCAACTATTGCAAGATGCATGCAGGTTGGCGCCAGTAGCATAGGCACCTGCTTTAAGGTAGGCATATGCCACATACACTTACGTGCCACTTACACCCATGTTTTGTTTGTTTGTTTTTAATCATATTTTATTAAGAACATATGAAAATGCAGACATGTAATAAACATAGCAAAAACAAAAATTGTACACCCTTTGCAGAGGATGTAATAAACAAGAACATGCAAAATTTTGTATGTAGCAACAACCAGAAAACGAACTCCACATAAATATTCTGTATTTACATTAAACTAAAATACAAAATAATTATCAGATGCCTGGATTTTGTTTTAACATAAGAGGGGGAACATAAGAAAATATGGAAGAGCAAGGTTGGATAAGGTGTGGGGGAAGAAGAAAAGGAAGAAGTCTCTTGAGCAATGGGGTAAAATCTAGTTTCATGAGGCCCAAAAGTTATATCTAAATCCCATAGGGAAGGTATAATAGCAGAGGGAAATACTATTCACATCACCCCAAGTTTTATGAAATTATTTTGCAAGATACTAGTCATAATTTCCATTTCATATATGAACCAGATCTTTTTCCTGAGGGCGATCAAGTTAGGATGGGTTAGACTTTTCCAAGAGTCAGCAATAAGACAGGTAGTGGCACTCATAACATGTCTGACAAGTTTATTAAGGTGTTTTGGCACATCCGGGAGTGGGAGGGGCAGTTAGAAATATTTGGGTTGGAAAGGCATGTCATTGTCAGATAAAGAGTTTACAAAAAAAAAATAAGGACGTCTGACCAGAATATTTGAAGGGCCATGTAGATACACCATATATGCAGAGAAAAACCAGTCTCTTGGGAGCACCTCAAACAAAGGGGAAAAACTTGGCTGAATCCTGTGTAGTTTGGTTGGGACAAGGTATCATAGGTACAACAATGTATAATCATTTTCTTTGATATGTACATTGATTGAAGATTTGTCTACTCCCAACCAAATATCTGACCAATCCTCTGCATCCAATTCTTCACCCAGGTCTTGTTCCCAATTCTTTTTATGGAGTGGTTTGAAAGATGCGAGCTTTGCTTAGGAACAGTGGTAAAGGGACAATATGAGGCCCTAGGATATGGGATTACCCAGATAAATTTAGTCAAATTAAGTTAGAGGCCTAGCTGAGATCCTGGTCAGGGAGAACTGAAAGAAGTATCTGACTTATAAGTATTGGTGGAATGTTTAGTTAGGAAGGAATTGATATATCTTACAATTGAGCCCACCAGTGTGGGAAAGCATGAGGATTTAGATCTGGGGGGAAGTTTGGATTGTGCTAATGTGGGATGAGAGGAGCTACCTATTGTTGCAGATCCAAATTGCCATGGACAGATTTATTATCTGGTGAATCACCTGGAATGAAGAGACCATAAGAGTGCAGACATGGATGATGCAGGAAGAGAAACCAACTAAATATCCACCAGAAACAAGAGCTAGAAATGGAATGGAATTGGATTCATTGTGCCAATTGGTCTGCATAAAATGCTTTTTAAAGCTAGGGACTTCCAGTCCATCAGCTTGCCTGATTGGCTGATTGAAGGGAAAATTTAATGGGACGATGGCTTGTAAAAGAAAACTTGCCTTTACAATCCATCGCCACTTTAAATTTCCCCTGCAAAGTCGCCGATTTCCGACGACTTGCTGAAATCGGCACTTAGTACATTTACCCCTTGCTTTTTAGTTTAACCAAATGAGGTAATCTGCTTCTGAAGAGACTCAAAGGTCCTAGGAGGGACAGTAATTGGTAGCATCTGGATCAGATTTAAGAGTTTTAGAAGTATGTTCATATAACTCAGCAAATCTATGAGATAAACAATTTGTCCCAGGAGTCCCGATCAGATATAATAGCTGAAATGACACAGGAATAGTTCACCTGAAACAAGAACTCTAGACGCTTTGTAACATATATCCTCAAGTTTTTAATTTTGTTTGGTAGCCATTTGAAATAAAAACTAAGTTCTAACAATTTTGTGGTTGAGGAGGGGAGGAAGAAGAGTCTCTGATGTATCAGGATTTATTTTAAAATTAGAAAGAGCACCAAATTGATGTATTTCTTTAAAAATAATATGTAGCGTAATAATTGGTTTGGATATAGAGAAGGATGTCATCAGCATATAGGGCCAGTTTATGCTCTCTAGGATCTATCATAATTACTGATATGTCAACATTTATCATCATCATTTCATCATCATTTATTTATATAGCGCCACTAATTCCGCAGCACTGTACAGAGAACTCATTCACATCAGTCCCTGCCCCATTGGAGCTTACAGTCTAAATTCCCTAATATATACACACACTCACACAAAGACAGACAGAGAGGGAGACAGACAGAGACTAGGGTCAATTTTTTTTTTTTGATTGCAGCCAATTAACCTACCAGTATGTTTTTGGAGTGTGGGAGGAAACCGGAGCACCCGGAGGAAACCCACGCAAACACAGGGAGAACATACAAACTCCACACAGATAAGGCCATGGTCGGGAATCGAACTCATGACCCCAGTGCTGTGAGGCAGACGTGCTAACCACTAGGCCACTGTGCTGCCCAACATTTAGTTGTATCCTGGTGGCCAAAGGTGAGGGCGAATATAAGTAGGGAAAACAAGCACTAGACACGATCAAAGATACAAAAGACCAGTTAACCTATAACCCCAAGAAAATAACAGAAGAATTTTGCTCCTTTTACAGTAAGTTATTGATTAGGCCATTATTTATATCACCTGTAAAGAAAAAAGTGTACTGTGATTTGATACAATCCCTAGAGTCGAACATTCAGATGGTTAGGACTCAGTATCAGGTATCTCCAACAGAGAATTCCCAGACTGCCCTAACATTATTGAGGGGCCAGCTCAATGCAATCCTGGTCAAAGAGGCCGCCAAGTCCCTTAAGTGGTTAAACCAAAGGTTCTACGAAAAGACTAACAAGATGGACACCCTCCTTGCGAGGAGGCTTAGGCAATTCCATTTGTTTACATATACTCTTTGAGATAATTTGTAGTCAATAAAGATAAAAACTTTGCAGGAATACACATTATGGGGGGTAGAATAAAATATATGCATGCTGCCAGGAGTTGGACAGAGAAAGTTATTTTAGACAGTGACAATTTTTTACTAGAATTGGAATTAGAATCTTTTAAAGGTGGGCAAAATTGTCTTCATTTGTCAAGGTTAGGGTCAAGAGTCAAATTAAAGTCACTACCCAGATCACATGGTCTCTCACATAGATCAATTTGTTTAAACAGCAGGGAGAGGAAGGAAAGTTGACCAACATTTGGGATATAACATGAGATAAGGGAGAGTTGCAGAGCCCCCAAGGAGCCAACATCTATGAGGAATATCCCTCTCTGTGTCAGAGTATGAGCGGGTAGCTGTACATAGTAATTTGCTTGAGAATAAGCCACACCTTTACACTTCAAATCTGCAAAGGAGAAAAAAAAATCTGCAGGAAATTTTTGCATGGAAGAAAAGTGTGTGTGTGTGTTTGTGGGGGGATGGGGGAAGGTGTTTAGCATCTCTTGCAAGTATACTATGTCATAGTGCCCCTTTTAAGGGAAGATAATATTTTAGAGGGGTCAACGTTAACAGAAAGGGGTTTCAGGGACATGTGATTGTTGTGCAATTGTGTGCACTTACCTGATATCTAGCAGACCTGTCATAATGGAGTATTCTGGAAGTGAGCCTTCAATGTCAGATGTCAGAGAGGAGAAAGGAAAACATAATAAGACCAAAAACATACTATGCAAAAACAGAGCCATCTTAGGATAATGCTGAAGGATTTACAGGGGAATTCAGTCTGCCACCTAAAACAAGAGCCCAAGAGGCTCCATTTATTCACTGTACCCCATCTCACAGAACATGGACCCAATCTTTATGTCACAGGTCCTGCATGTAGCACTTGATCACAAGTGCGGTGGGGACTGTCCCCAGGATGAGAGGATAGAGATGACATCTCTTACAAGGGGCTGCATCACAGAGTCGGTCGGGCACCTGGAATCGGTCTTTGTCCTCCATCATAGTGCCTAAGCTCATGGTTGGGCCTTGCAGCTGGTGCTGAGACTAAGGGGATGGAAAGCTGGGGGAGCATCAGTTCCATCTATCTCATACACTAACACTCCAGTGTCTATACTGGGCAAGCCTAATCAGTCTGGATAACCCCACCTCTTCTGGACTCTGAGAACCACATTTTGCAAGTCCTTAGCCTGAGCAGGAGGACCGGGGCCATGCCCTGACAGAAAGTTTGAAATTGTGTCTGCTAGCAAAATCCCTTTTTAGCAGCACTCCATCTTTTGGACACCCAAGTCCAACTTCTCTCTAACCACTACTCCCCTTTCTAAGATCCTGTCAATGAGGCATTTCAAGACTTAACTAAAGTTACAGGAACACCATGATTTTCTGACCATTAAACCACAGAACTCTGAAGTCACTATACACTAAGCGTCACATTAGAGGGGTAGGAGACTCCTGCGCACATCACAAGATTTATCGTAGAGTGGCCAGAGTGCTCCACAGTGTGGCGCATACTTGGCCAGAGTTCCTCTCAGGATTATATGTGCCTAACAAATGCAATAGATTCTGAATTTGTTTTTTGTAGACATTGGTGTTCCCTTGTTTTACTCAGCAAGAAAAGTTTTGTGAATAATTATTGTTTATAAGGCATTTTTCACTTTAAGTCCCTTGTGAATACATAAACTGACAAGTTTAAAATCAGAAAAAAGGGAAATGTTATAGCATTCAAAGAAAACAATGCAATTGTTTACTATTCAAAATTATAAGCCACAATGTTATTTAGTTTCACAAAGACTGTCAAAATAAATAGCTGTTTAGTTTAGCTTATTTATTTTACTTTAACTCTACTGAATACTACTGTTTGAATACAGCTTAGCATTAGATAAGATGATTGGCAAGCACATAATGATTTCATTAATTATGTATAATAGGAGAAAAGTCATTATGTGGTGCAGAACAAAATTGTTTAAAATTAGACAGAGTGTACTGTTTCAAATACATTTTCTGGCAATATAGGAGACTAAAATCTTGAGTCAGATGAAAAGTAGTCTGATTACTATTTCAAATTCTAGAATCTCAAAAGCAATCATTTATATTGCAGACATGATAATTCTTAATTCCAAAGTTCATAAAAGAACACATTTTAAAGATCATTGGAGGAAAGTTAATGTTGTTCCCGTAACATATTTTAAGTTTGTGCTGTGTATTTTTAAGGCTATACCTCCTTTTTTAAATTACACAATACAAATTAACCCAATCAGTTGCACACTTTTTGGATGAGTTGGGTACATTCTGGCGATGGTGAATCTGTCGGCAGACTTTCGACTCCATAAGGTTGATAGTCTGCCTGTTGACAGCTTCAGCCTGTCGACATGGTTAAAATGTGGTAACAGATAGTAAAACACATTACAACTTGTGCTGGTAGCCGGTGGCAATACAGCTGCCGGACCCACAGGAACATCAATCAGCTTTGAGGACAGGGGAAGGCCCCAGGTTTAATAGACCTGGCAGCTGTAATTCTTTCATTCTGCGGCTGGAGCTCTTGCTGTCAAGATCTAGTATGTGTCGTTTGTAATGTTTTTTTTATTTTTCCAAGCATGTTCCTGTGGATTGTTTGGGTTTACAAGCTGCAAAAGTGGGAATGTGGTTTGTTTTTTTATTTTTTTATTTCTTTTAGGTGCAAGATGCTAGATGTCGGGATACTAGCCCTGTGCTGACCGGCCTCAGGCTGGTTTGCCATTATGGCAGATGGACCACATGCTGCAGGTTCCCCTGCTATTGTGCCACCAGCCGCAGGGGCAAAGTCTAATGCTGGTATTATTAAAATCGGGAGGCCCCATACTTTTTAGCCCCCTTATTTTGCTAGTACCAGCCTAGGCTGGCAGGACAAGGGTTAAGCTTTTTGAGGGGGTTGGGCACTCTGTTTTTTTAAATTTATTTATGGACGTTTTATTTGTATATATTTAATGTAGTGCCACAGTGGTAGGCTGCAATTGTTTTGCTTATTTTTTTTATTAGTTATTGGCGGTGGGGGAGCCGATCATTGCTGCTTTAAATCTAATGCTTTCTGTCGACATTGTGACTGTCAACATTACAACCTGTCGACTGTCACAATGTTGACATTTTAACTGTGGTGACATAATGAAAATGTTACCATTCTGAATTACGACATTTACATTGTCACCATTTCGTATTCAACCATCACATGGTGGCCTCCATTTCACCCACACCTCCAGACCTGGTGGCAGGCAAGGAGTTGGAGTTAGACTACTTCTCTCCCCACACATTCACATTCACAGTTCTATCAATAGTCCCGTCATTCAAGTTCACATCTTTTGAAGTACATGCTATACCCTAGCGCCCACATCAACAATTTTTTGCACAAGTCTCTGCATCATTCCCTCACTTATTATCCTCTGACATCACCACCTTCACCCTGGGTGATTTCAACATTTCCATTGCTAATTAACGTCACAATTGAGCTTCCAAACTACTCTCTCTACCATCCTCCCTCTGCCTCTCCCAGTGAGTTGAATCCTCTACTTATCGGGATGGCCACTGCTTTGATCTTGTTTCTCTAGACTATGCTCAGTTTCTGATTTCCTTAACACTCTTTTTCCTCTATCAGATCATCACCTTATCATCTACCCCATCACCCACAGTACTTTAAACTATACCAAGCCTCCTTATATCTGCATAAATGTTAACTGTATTAATTTAATGTATTAATGGACACAATCAGTGTCCAGGATCTTGCTTCCTACTTAAATGACAAGATTGATAAGATCTGACTTTAAATGGTATCATCTTCCTCGACAAGAAATCAGCTGAATTTCTTTTAAGAACCCTCTTCATTTGATTCCGCAAATTATGAAGTATCTACTCTATTCTTATCTTTCTTTTCTACCTCCGGTCCTCTTGATCCTATTCCTTCACAAATTGGTAGATTCCTGTCTCCTGTGCTCATTTCACCTCTCTGTAAAATCTGTAATCTCTCTCTCTACTGGTAAATTTCCGTCATTATTCAAGCATGCAGTGATTACTCCTATTCTGAAAGAAAACAAATTCCGTCCCAAACTCTCTCTCAAATTACCATCTAATCTCTCAGCTCCCATGCCGTCCAAGCTTCTAGAGAGAATTGCCTACATTCGCCCCATATGTGCTTTCTTTCCACAAACAACCAAATCCTCTTCAGGCTTTTGTTCTCAAAACTCTACAGAGACTTTGTTAACTAAGGTTGTCAATGATTTGATTACTGCTAAAACTAAAGGCAATTTTTCCTCTTTTAATTCTCCTGGATCTCTCTGCTGCATGCAAATTGTTGACCACTCTCTTCTAGTACAAATACTACAATCCCTAGGTCTTCTTGTGGAGTTTGTATGTTCTCCCTGTGTTTGCGTGGGTTTCCTCCGGGTCCTCCGGTTTCCTCCCACACTCCAAATACATACTAGTAGGTTAATTGGCTGCTATGAAATTAACCCTAGTCTCTCTGTCTGTGTGTCTGTGTGTGTTAGGAAATTTAGACTGTAAGCTCCAATGGGGCAGGGACTGATGTGAGTGAGTTCTCTGTACAGCGCTGCAGAATTAGTGGCGCCATATAAATAAATGGTGATGATGATGATGAAAGTTGATGAGGTTGAAAAAAGACACCAGTCCATGAAGTTCAACCTATTTTTGATCTCTTGCGATCCTGCACTTATATTTGAAATTGATCCAGAGTAAGCAACCGTCACTCTATTTCAATTGTGAAAATCCCCCCAGACCCAATATTGCAGTCCTATTTTTACCCTATATCCACTACTATGCTTCATTTTAATTAACGGTCGTATCCCTGGATACACTTTTCCGCTAAAAATTTGTCTAACCCTTTCTTAAACATATCTATTGAATCTGCCATCACAACCTTCCCTGGCAATGAATTCCATATTTTGACTGCCCTTACTGTAAAGAACCCCTTCCTTTGCAGGTTGTGAAATTTCCTCTTCTCTAACCTTAGGGGGTGACCGCGTGTCCTGTGTATAGTCCTTGGGGTAAAAAGTTCCCATGAAAGTTCTCTGTATTGACCCTTAATGTATTTGTACATAGTAATCATATCTCCTCTTAGACGCCTCTTTTCTAAAGTAAACATGCCTAAACTGGCTAACCTTTCCTCATAACTTAATGACTCCATACCCTTTATCAATTTTATCGCCCTTCTCTGAACCTTTTCTAGTTCCAAATGATCTTTTTTATAGAGTGGTGCCCAGAACTGTACTGCTTATTCAAGATGAGGTCTTACCAATGATTTATACAGTGGCAAAATTACACTGTCTTCCCTTGCATCTATGCCCCTTTTTATGCATGCCAATACTTTATTTGCCCTTGCAGCTGCTGCTTGCATTGAGCACTATTGCTAAGTCTACTGTCTATGAGCACTCCCAAGTCCTTTTCCATTATAGATTCTCCTAAATTAATTCCATTTAATTTATAGATTGCGTTCTTGTTTTTGATCCCTAAATGCATAATTTTTGATTCCTAAATGCATTAATCAGTTCCTTTTTTCCTAGGTGTGGGGTGGGAAAAAGACTAAAATAAAGCTAAATTCTTTATGTAAATTGAGGAAATTGAGTGGCGTTGCCCTGCAGAAACCTTAAGATTTACTATTATGCTTCTCAAATTGCTCATTTGAAATCTTGGGTGTCAGACTCCAGTTATCATGATCTCCATTGAGAACTACTGAGGCAAGTGGCCAGCCGCCATACTCCTCTTCAGGTTTCATTGTCCGGTATCTATCCCAGACGTTCAGCCCCCTGCTCACACAATCTGTTAAAATCTGCAATGCTGCACATTACATACTGCATGGTGATCGGGTAGATCCCTGTACTCCTCTATGGGGTCTCACCAAATGTACTGAACTGAAATCATTGGCTGGGCATACTCTCTAGTTACGGCATGGGATATCTGCTGTGGGACAATTTTTTACCAATGGCATCCTCAAATCATTTGAGCAACTTAGGGAGAAATTTGCGGCCACCATCTCTTATTTTTTGCTACCTTCAGCTTAGGCATGTCATACTGTCCCAGTTTCACCAGGGTGTCCTGTCTCTTAAGAAGGCCCCCATGAAAATTCTGCTTCTGCCTTTAGGATACGGGAAACTCCTTCCCCTATTCATACTTAATGAATTAATTTGTTAAAAATACCATATTACAATTAAAGGGGAAGTGGGCGGTGGATCTCGGTCCATTCCAAAGGGAGGAGTGGGGGATTGTTCCTAGCAGCTCAAGGCCCTCTACTGCCTCTTTGAAATTCCAGCAAATACAAATATATATTCGCCACAGGGTATATCTTACCCCATGTAGATTAGCGAAATTTTGGAGCAACCAAGCAGCTTAATGTCCCAAATGTGGCGCCCCATGAGCAACCTTTGACATCTATTCTGGCAGTGCCCTAAAATCATGCACTGTTGGAATCAAGTCATTAAGTAAATCAACAAAACTGGTGCGACTGTGCCTCTGAATTCAACGGGCAGGTGCCTCTTTGGATCATTGTGCGAGGATATGCTAAATAGTGTGACACTATAATATATTACTATTGTATTTATGTTAGCCAAGGTGTGTATAGCTAGGCTGTAGATGGCTCTCGCTAGTCCTCACGTTCATTAATGGATTTGACTTGTTAATGACACAGTGGGACATGATTGATTTGTCTACACTAGTAGAAATGCCCTTTGAAATCTGAAAATATCTGGGGTCGTTGGATCCATTTCCCATACACCTTATAATTACTAGAACTACCCAACCTACTGGAGCAGACTTGTGAACACCCTTGTTCTCCTTGGTATCTTTGTCTTCCTTGAATCCTACATTTTGTTTTCTCTTTAATTAATTTAGTTAATTTTGGATGATGCTAATGCGAGCAGTTTATTGTCTTTTGCAACTTTACTTCTCTATTATGTGATGCCTGTTTTCTGGCAATTAATGTTTTGACTGCTTGTTTGTTTTTTTATTCAGATGTAAAAACAAAAACAAATAATTAAGTTAACAAAACATTGCCAAAATAAACAAAAAATAAATAAAACACTAAATTTTGTGCACAATAATGCAATTTGAGAGTTGAAAATCTGGAAGCAATAGTGTAGTATGAAGTAATTAACTTTTAGTTGAATGAATTGTCCAGGATAGAGTCAGAAGATGCAAACGGGAGCTTATTAATAATGACACATTTAAAATGCTGATATTCTTTTCAACTTTTAACTATAGCAAAGTCAATTTGTGTGAACCCAGCATTTCACAGTCGGAGCTCTTCAGGGGCGGATCTAGAAAAGTATCCTACCCGAGGCGATTTAGGGGGGGTATTTAGGCCCCGCCCCCTTTTTGACTTCAAGGCTGCCGGCGGCTGCACAATATGTGCAGGTCCGCTCGGCGGTGACAATGTGCTGCCCGGCTGCTCTGATTGTGTTTTAAACACAATCAGAGCAGCCGGGCAGCACACTGTCACTGCCGAGCGCACCTGTACATATTGTGCAGCCGCCGGCAGCAAGCCCCGATCGCCCCCCCCCCCTGGATCCGCCATTGGGGTTCTTCAAACTATTTTAAATATACCAGTGGAATTTCATGTATATGACAGGTCCACTTTAAATACACCATACAGATGTGTAAATCTGCAATTCCAATCTTGCCTTAGATTTTCAATAAAGGTACTTTGGTAAATATACTTCTTTTTTTTGTATACTTGATGTTTAAAAGTACTGAAAGATGGATATCAGTATATATAAGCTCAGGGATTGATCTACAGTGTGAGTTTAATTAAATCCTTTTTTCTCTGATCCTAGAATGAGACTAGAATGAAGAAAATAATGACCAGCAGGATTGTAACTGGGGAGTTTATTTATGTGTGACTTGATTTACATGCAAGTCGTTGATGTATCACAATGGGCATAAAGGTTATTGAAATACAAACAAGTAGCAATGTGAACTTATTTGAAATTTGTCAAATCAGTTGTCTTTGTATAACAACTTGTCAGTTGTCAGTTGTAAATTATATATTATGTTAGTGAAAATGCTGGAGAAATATATAGCATAGTGGCAACTACATTGAGACTAAAGACAGAAGGCTTAGCTCATTTAAGATGTATGTACCTTTGCGTGTTGTATCATCATCATCATTTATTTATATAGCACCAGCAAATTCCGTAGCGCCTTACAATTGGGAACAAACATTGATAAGACAATACTGGGTAATACATACAGACAGAGAGGTAAGAGAACCCTGCTCGCAAGCTTACAATCTATAGGACAATGGGAGTTAGAAACACAAGGGCATGTGCTACATCATATTGCACAATGGACCAGCTAGAACGCAAAGGTAAAAGTATTGAGTGGGCTGGGTGTGTACCAATGTTGGTCAGAAGGTTGTTGTCTTTCGTTAGCAGTGTAGAGGATGGTATTAGGGTAATCTAGGGAAATTAAGATGGTGGTTGAGGAATATCATAACCTTGTCTGAAGAGGTGGGTTTTCAGTGAACGCTTGAAGGTTTGAAGACTAGAGGAAAGTCTTATTGTGCGTGGGAGGGAATTCCACAACGTGGGTGCAGCCTGGAAAAAATCCTGTAACCGAGAGTGGGAGGATGTGATGAGAGTGGAGGAGAGACATAGATCTTGTGCAGAACGGAGGTGTCGAGTAGGGAGATATTTCGAGACAAGTGAGGAAATGTATGTCAGTGCAATTTTGTTGATGGCCTTGTATGTTAGTAGAAGAACTTTATATTGGATTTGTTGAAATACAGGCAGCCAATGTAGAGACTGACAGAGTGGCTCAGCAGAGGAATAACGGTTAGTAAGGAAAATCAATCTAGCCGCTGCGTGCAAAATAGATTGTAGGGGTTCAAGTCTGACTTTGGGAAGACCAGTAAGGAGGGAATTGCAATAGTCAATGCTGGAGATGAGTGCATGAATTTTTGTTTTTGCGGTGTCTTGTGTCAGATATGTGAGTATTCTGGAAATGTTCTTTAGGTGTATGTAACATGCTTTAGATATAGAGTTGATGTGGGGAATAAACGACAGTTGTGAATCAAGGATTACACCTAGGCAACGAGCTTGCGGAGTGGGATTTATGGTCATGTTATCAACAGAAATAGAAATGTCAGGCAGGAAGCTACTGTTTTTGGGTGGGAATATTATTAATTCAGTTTTTGAAAGATTGAGTTTGAGTTGGCGAGAAGACATTCAAGATGAAATGGCAGAAAGACAGTCAGTAACGCGAGACAACACAGATGGTGAAAGATCAGGAGAGGATAGATAAATTTGTGTATCATCCGCATAGAGATGATACTGAAATCCAAAGGAGCTTATTAGTTTTCCAAGATAAGTGGTGTAGATAGAGAATAGCAGAAGACCTAGGACTGAGCCTTGTAGTACTCCAACTGATAAAGGAAGCAGAGCAGAGGTGGATCCAGAGTATCTTGTGGGAAATTGCTCTGTGCATGCACAGAAACAGACTTCGCCATTGAACGCAATTGCATGCAATTGAAGCCCAAATGCAAACGACACTTCTGACTGCCTACCATTTGAAGGGTGGAACAGGGGAGGGAAGAGACGTATGCACGTAAGCAATGTACAGTAAGGACAGCCTGGGGTAGATCACACGTACATTCGTCCAATTCAAGCTCTGAGCATCTCTTAGGTATTTGTTTTCTTAGCCGTATCAGTTGCACCAGCTACAGGGCAGGTGTAAGTGCCGACTGAGAGCTATGACTGACCAGTGTGCATGCCAGAACATGTATTTGCAATTAACAGAAACTGTAAAAAAGCTTCTTATGTACATTACATAGTAAGAATATTCTAGTTTATGTATTTCATGCAAAAAAATAAAGTTATTTTAAATGTATTTTTTATTTATGATTATAGTATTAAGAGTTGTTAATGTATTTAATTTTTTTTCTCTGATTGGACTGTATATTGTACATGTGTGTTTCCTGCAGTGTGTTCTGCTTTTCTGCATACGGCAAATGCCGTTTCTTGAAATTCACTTGTACTTGAATATGGGTGTACATGCGTGCAATTTACACCCATATTCAGGGCCGGATTAACCATAGGGCTAACTGGGCTTCAGCCCAGGGGCCTATGGCATCCAGGGGGCCCTTGAAAGGGCTCAGCAGCAGTATTGATCGGTCGGGGGCGGGGGCGCCCCCCGCCGCGATCAGTGCTGCTGAGCACTTTCACTGCGGTCCTTCTCCGGCGCGCTGTAGTCTCCTACTGAGGAGATCTGGTGAGTCTCACTCTCACGAGATCTCCTCAGTAAAGAGCGTACGGAGAAGGAGGTAAGTGCCGGGGGCGGGCAGCTCTGATCACGGGGGGGGGGGGGGGGGAAAGGGGGGGGGGGGCGGGGAGCTTGGATCACGGGGGGGCCCTCACGGAGGCCCCCTAAGCCCAGGGGGCCTCCATTTCCTTAATCCGGCCCTACCCATATTCAATAGTACATTGTGTTGCAAGGTTATCCATGCCCAGAGTGAGGAAAACCATTGTAATTGAGGAGAGGAAGCTGCATTGTAGATTTAAATAAAAACAGTACAATGTGTAGAAATGTTTGCCACCAATTAGACAACTGAAAACGAAGTATAAGCCTTGTTATATACACTATTTCTCTCCCATTCATGGTTTATTCTGCATAATGAAATAGGTGCTCTGCTCTGGCATCTGTGATCCTTATGTTAAATAAGTTGTACACCTAAGCAACCTGAAAGTTGGCTGCAGGATTTGAAAACTTTTGTTCAGGAGTGCTTTAAAGGCTGTGGAACATTCAACAGGTAGCATCTGATTGGATGAACTTATGAACTTATGGCTAGATAGCAAAGCTGCATTTTGCACACTGTGGACTCCATCCATTTTTTTTGTTGTTGAGTTATGCTTTAAATTTTAACTAGAATAGTTAGAATATAAAAACTGCAAATTGACAATGAATTTAAGAGATGAAGCTATAAAATGTATGTTAAAAAGCAATCAATAAATAAAAAGTGCATACAAATGCAGCTAGTTTGATATACATATTAACTAGTCCATGTTAAACATATAAATAACAATGAATCCATAACAGTAACATACAGGAATGTTGGTACAATAGTTGGTGTTGCACACAGGCTGGTAAAGCCAATGGTGTCTAAATGGTTGGTGCAATAGTATAATATGTAGCCCTCTCCTGCCTGGGACAAAAAACTTCACACTAATGGTAAGAGCTCACCTTGGTTCTCATATACACAAGTGCCCCTTATAATGGTAGTAATACATACTGTGATTTTCATGTCAGATTATGCCATTTTAGATCTTTGCAGTGTTTTTTGCACTAGTTGGATGGAAGAGGATGTTATGTTTTAAGATATGGATATGCTGAAACATTTCTCCAGAATCTTAAATAATGATCAGATTTGAGTACAGGCGTTTCTGTAAAAACTTTATTTAGTACTAGTCAGTGTGACAGGTGGATACAATTCGGACAACTTGCTTATGATTTCCATCTGCTGAGTTGTAGTAATGTATTTTTGTAGTGTGTCAGTAAAAAGAACCTGTAATTGATGGAACTAGACTTTGAAAGAAATTGCACGTGAGATGGAGAAATATGAATACAGCAGAAAATATGTGGCTTCAATAAAACCTCACTGAAATGCAAACTATTACATAACCCTGTATAAATAATAGCACATTTTTATTAAGCTAATTCTTTTCATATCACTAACAAGTTTTTGCATCTAACTGAAAAACAGTTTTTGTAATCCGCACAATGGACTGAGAGCGGGTTGCGACAGACAAATACCTAGCTTTGCTTCTCCCAGCTCTGCTGTATTTTTTTCAGCCAGTGTGATGAGTTAGTGCCAGGGAATGAAACATTACCAAGTGATTTTATCTCACATTAGACTTAAAAGAAACAATTTATTTCTCTCTATATAGCAATTGTAGCATGTTCTCCAAGTGTGACATGGTGTGACAGGCAGAGAGACAAGGAATGGGAGACAAAGGACCTTATTCTATATAAATGGTAAAATAGATGATGACAGCAAGAATTGCACTGCAAGAAAGAGGCCTGGGAAGGGAGATAACATAACTGGTGAGAGACTGGTGAGGCTGAAACTTTGACTAGGCGAGAGAGACAAGTGACTGGTGAAAGTCAAGTGAGTGGTGTGATAAGTGCTTGTTGTTTGGTGTTCATTTTAGAACATTCTTCCCCCGAGATTCTAGTGAGACATAGAGTTGAATTAAGAAATAGAGAATGAGAAATGTAAGAGATAATAAGGGCTATTTACTAACAAAATGCAAATGTACAGCAGCCAAAGACCATTTAATGCTATTTGCTAATTGGTTGTTATGACTTATTGCACATTTGCGTTATTTTACTGTGTCCCAAGGGAATGCTAGGGGGAAAAGAACTTGTCAAAGATAGAAAAGATCAGTAACTAACAGAGACAGAGATAAACATGAATTACAGGATATCAGAGATATTCAGATGGCATTTGGTTGGATTTTAAGAGATTGGTTGAGAAGCTGGATACACCATACTTGCCAAGACTTCTGAAATTCGGGTTGGTCTCACGGACTACCGGGAGAGCAGGCAAGTCTCCCACATCCCGCAATTGCCTGGGCAAAATGACGCGACGCGATTCACGGTGAATCACGTCATTTTGGCCCCATCCCCACGACAAAGCAGCTTTTTCGTTGTGGGACCAAAATGACGCGTTTGCCCTCGCCCTGCCCCCTACCGCCCTCTAGTCACACCCCTCTCCCGGAATTCACTTGCCGAAAGTAGGCAAGTATGGGATACACATAGGCCGGTCCTATCACATGGCCTCCATACCAAGCAACAGTATCCATTTCCAATCTAGCTACACACAACATGGGAGCTTTATTGCATACACTGGCCAAGAACGGTCATCTGACAACAGGAATTACATTGTAGAAAATAACCAAATTATTTCTGGTGCCCACTTTCTGGGCAGGGCAGGGCGCAGGGTTGCTAGTCACATGTTGAGATAATTTTTTAGCAGGATTGTTCTGCTTCGATTAAGGATTCTCTGGATGTGATACAGCGATGTCTGGGAAAATGAAAGGGTGGCAGCTTTATTAGGTTACAGGGATGTCATCATCAGCTTATATTTTACCTAAGGTAAAGAGAGACCATCATCCAATTAGACAAGTGGAGGAATGGATGCAGGCAAAAAATAACCTGATGAAGAAAATCCTTTTTACTAGTTAATGGCCAGTGGGTTTTGCTCCTTTTATAACCAGATCATAATTCACATTCATCATGTGTAGGTTTTACTGGGATTAACGTTTTTATTCACTAATTTTTACTTCTTGTGCTGTCCAGGTGGATATTATATTGTTTCTTTTTTTCCGAACAGAAATAGTTTTAATTCGGTAACATATTGGAATAATTATCCATTCATTTTATGTGCATTATGTAGAAAAAAACCAGAAAGATAACTGTTTAGTGAGAGCTTACAATATAAAGTTTATCACACGATGCCCTGTGATGAGGTCACTACAACTGTTTGCAAAAGAGGAGTTCTTTTATTGAGCCATTCCAATGTGTACATAGCTCTTTTAGTTCACAATGTACAGGCAAAGCAGTTCTCACAAGACAAGCACAACACCAAAGTTATCAGACTGTCACAAACTGCCTCGACTGCACTGCAGCATCTTCCATGCTTACTGTCTGCTAAGAGCTTTGTTTGGACTTTGCCATTATGTGAACCTGGCCTGCAGTATCCTTCTACCACCAGAGGTGCTGCTGTCTCACTATTGCACATACCAGGAGTTACCTCATTCCCCAATAAGCACCCACACCTGTTCACTTTATAAGAATGCCTCTCCCAGTAATCTGTGGCAATTCATTGTTGTCTTGCCTGCTTCTGCTGATTATTCAGAATATCCTGTGTACTGTTCCAGTCTGACCTCCTGGTATTGACCCCTGTTGTTTCTTGGCTTTGCTGTTAATCTTCTAACCCAGACCCAAGCTGTGTTCTCGACTACACTCCAGCTCATTCCCTGGTACCTTTGTGGCTTTCCTGGCTTTTACTCTTTGACTAGCTTGACCTGCCTCTATTCTGACACCCACAGATCTATCCAGTACCTCGCACCTCCTGGCAAAACCTTGAGTCCTGTCTACCATGGTTCATCCAGTACCTTGTGCCTCATGTCTCCTGAGTAAACCAGGTATCCTGCAATCTGTGATTTATCCAGTGCCTCGTACCTCCTGAGTCTGCCAGGCATCCTGACATTGTGGTGCTTCCAGTGTTTTCAGCCTTCTCTACTTCTTCAGCACTTGAGCTAGGCCTCATATCCAGCTATGTTTTACGCTTTGTGACTTCTTGAGAAGTTCAAACTATATTGCCAGTCCTGCCATTTGAATCTGCCGCTTTGAACTGTATTGTTATTTATCATTTACTGCAACAATTTCTGCCTGTGAATCTCTGCCTCATAAAGAAACTTACTTTTACATTATTATCTCTCTGGAGTTCATGCTAGGAGTCCTGACAGTATGAACTGCCCTATAAATTCAGAATGCCTTTGCACACCTTCTGTCTTGTTCAGGGGATCCCTAGCTTTGATGGAACATAGTATGAAAACCCACAATTCTTGATTCTCCAGATGGACATTCTTCAACTCCACTCCCAATTAAAACAAGTATCTAACTTGTTTTTGGAGGTGCTGAAACTACTTCCGTCTCCTTTTCAAATGGTTCTTGCTTAGGTTCCAGCTCCGGAGCAACAAACTCTTTTTCCAGGGAGAACATTGTTACCACAGTAGATCCTCCTGAGGCTGTACCTTGTAAAAAAGAGACTATTGGTGCTGTACCTTTGCCAATACCTGGGGTGTCTGCCCCTGAGTATCCCAAATCAGCAGGCCACCCACGTCACTCTTTGTCTTGGGAGGAACACAGACACAGAGGGGTAAACCATCTATGACTTTACTGTGCCAGCTCAAGGCGTTTCCTGGTGCAGTGCCCACTATGAAGATCCAAATGCTATCTCAAGGTCTCTCTGGTCTAAAAAAAACAAATTCAAGTCAGGATTGCTTACTAAACCTTTTTCTAAGACATCTCTTCAGCCTGAGTCAAACACCAGGTGAAAGGGTCAGTCCAGACAGCAATAAACGTAATTGGGGTCACAAGCAATAAGGTCAATTCAGGCAGCAATCAGGGGTGGTGATTTGACTGAGTATCAGACAAAAAAGCAGAATATACACCGGAGCATGGAGAAGCAAGCGTGTGAACGCTATAACCACCAATGGTTCAGTGAACTTGACAAGTATTTAAAGCAGTGGTAGCCAATCAGGGCAGGTGTCAGATTATGTTGCAGGTGAGTGGAGTTCATGTGATCAAATCCAGGCTGACATCAAGAGTGCAGCAGAAATGGAAACAGCAATTACCTGCTGTTCCTAACACTTTTGTAAGGCTTTAGTGGCATTTATTAAATTTTCACTACTTCAAAGTTGATAGGGCTAGATCCTGGAATATGTGTAACGTGTCCAAAGTAGTAGGCAATAGGGAGATTTGTGACCAATAATAGGGGCTTTTCCTCTGTTTTATAATAATGAAATTGTATTATTATAATGAAATTGTACATACCACAGAGATTGGTCTGAGGAGGATTTAGAGCACAGGGCCCAATGTGCACAGTCTAATTGAAGATCTTTAGATGCAGCATCGGATAAACACTGAAGAAAAAGGCCCTCTAAGTATTTGGGGAGAGCATCACTGTCAGTGGATTCTGGTATGTTACTTATTTGTTGTTATTTCTGGGCCTGTTTTCAAAGCCCTCCATTTGCTCTAATATTGCTTCTATTGCTGAATGCATGTCTGTAATTTCCAGTTCCACTAAGTATTGGAATTTGCACACTTTGTCAACTAAGGGGTATATTTACTAAACTGAGGGTTTGAAAAAGTGGATTTGTTGCCTATGGCAACCAATCAGATTCTAGCTGTCATTTTGTAGAATGCACTAAATAAATGACAGCTAGAATCTGATTGGTTGCTATAGGCAACATCTCCACTTTTTCAAACCCGCAGTTTAGTAAATCTAGCCCTAAGTGTTCAAAAGAATTTGTTCTGGATCTCCTAGTTTTACAATGAGGTAGAAGGAGAAGCAGTGATATACCACCTTATACTGGCCCACTTTGACCACTGGCACTAAGTGCCTTTTTTATTGCCATAATAAGCAATAACAAAATCAGTCTCATCGCTGCAATCAGGGTTGTAATGATAAATAAACCCATAAAGGACTAAATCAACTCTGCAGTGGGCAAATCTAACTAATAAATAATGTTTTTCATATTTTGTGAGGAAACAACATGCCTGTTTTTTTTTTTTGTTGTAATCAAATTGTCACAGTTGTCACAATTGATACGGAATATAAGTCATCTTGTCTTTATTGTAGTGAGGTTTCGCTGACAAGTCCTTCCTGATTTTCCATTCCTCCTGTGAATGCAAATGAAATAATTAAGATATTGCGAGGTGAAAGCAGATAGCAGCATACATGGACAAAGCAATTTGTCTTCTTTCCTGTTTATGCAGTTTAGAATATGCAGTAAAAGGGCTAAATACATTAGTGGCATTGAATTAGAAAACAGATAATAAAAATAGATACCGAATGGTAGAAAAATATTTCAAGATAAAATTATATTATTCCCCTTAATATATTTTGTGTTGTGTATTTGTAGAATTCATGGTCATTTGTTTACACATTAATTGTTCATACATGTTATTGATAGTGCAAATGTCTTCCCGCTGTCTGTTCTCAGTCTCACCAGATATGCAGGAATGATCTGTACTCACTGATGCTAACGACACTATGTAATCTTCCCCAGCCAGAGTTTGGCGATTTTATAACCACAACCTATCCTACAGTAATAAATGCTTGGGGGGCCCTCCCACCATTTGTTCATTGCTTCAGGGTTCCATACTCACTGTGATAGGGAAACTGCTAGATCGCTGCTCTAATGCTGTAAGAGAGCTGAAAGACCTAATGCTGGGGGTAGAAATGTCGGCTAGCTCATGATTGGATAGTTTTGATAACTAGACATATAAACTTAAATGTTGATTAAGTTTATTTTCTTTTTAACAGAATAGATAACTCGACACTCATAGGTGACTTAGACTGAAAGAGTAACGCTCTCAATTGAATTCCTCCCTAAGGGCTGATTGTAGCACTGCATTGTACTGTGGCTGAGTGTGAGGCAAGCAGTGTACAGTCTTCTTAGTGACAAGCACCAAAGAACGCTAGGCCTTTATAACACATATCATGAATGTAATGCAATTAAATTATGGATCCCATTGGGTGCCAGAGCTGTCTTTCCCCCTGGGTATGCAGGGCAGTTGCCCAGGGGCCCCACAAACATAGGGGCCCCATAGGCAGAGCCCAATAGAAAAAAAAATCTGTTCTCCCATTTATCAAGGCACAGCTGTACAGCATGTTATTTAATGTTTAAATACTGATTTTTGTTGCAGGTACCAATAAATATAAACTTAATTTTGTTGATAATTACATTTTTATTCCTGTGAGTGGTTGTGTAAGTAGGGGCCCAAGTGCACTGCTTTGGCCAGGGGCCATAATGTTGTTAAGATGGCCCTTCCCACTACCACCACTGTACATAGAAGGAGTGGTTGGCTTCTTGACCCTGTTAGGGCTGGGGGTTGTAGCGCAGCCGCTCCAGTTCCTCACTGTCACTGATGATGACATAATGGGCCGTAGGCTCAAGAGCATTGCTTGGGCTGGGGAGGAGAAGTGTGATTCCCCCCCAGTTCCCTGCTGCCATCATTCATGACACGAGGAGCGCTTGGCTCCATGCACATTTTGTGATTGGGGGGTGTATGGTGGCCCCATCACCCCTCTGGCACCAATGTGCAAGAAGGAGCATTGGGCTCCATAAATTGTATCAGTAATCAATTTATAAGAGGCTCTAGGCTCCTGGACCATGCTGTGGCTGGGGGGGAGTACTGTGGCCTCCTCGGCGCACCACTGCCAACAATCATGACATAGGGAGCACTAGACTATGGGACACATTTTTGGCTGGGGGAGTAGTTGTAGTATAATGGAAACTACTGAGGAAGAAAGGGATCTAGGAGTCATTATTTCAGGTGACATAAAGGCATGTAAGCAATGTAACAAAGCAATGGGAAAGGCAAGTCAGATGCTTGGTTGCATATGGAGAGGAATCAGTAGCAGAAAGAAAGAAGTAATAATGTCACTGTATAGGTAATTGTTACGGCATCATCTAGAATACTGTGTTCAGTTTTGGAGGCTATATTTCCAGAAGGATATAAATACATTAGACTGTACAGAGATGGGCACTTACAATGGTGCATGGTCTCCCACACAAAACTGCCCCAGAAAAACTAAAAGATCATATGTATGGTTTGGAGCAGAAAAGGGAACGAAGGGGACATGAAACTTTCAAATATATCATGGATTTTAACAAGGTACATGAGGGAAACATTCTCCAAAGTAAGAGAAATATTAGAACATGAGGACATGCACCAACACTGGAGAGAAGTAGGTTCAGAGGAAATTTGAGAAAAAATTACTTCACAGAATGGGTAGTAGATAAATGTAATAGCCTCCCATAAGAGGTGGTAGAGGCTAATACAGTAGAGCAATATAAACATGCTTGGGATAGACATAAGGATATCCTTACAAAGAACTAAGGATCAAATAGAGTTTGAGGTTACCATAGGTTAAACATTGGGCAGACTAGATAAGCCATTAAGTTCTTTTCTGCCATCAAATTCTATCTTTCTATGTTTCTTTGTTTCTAGACCCCCCCCCCAACATCCCACTTCTCCCCAGGGGTGGCCCTAAGTAGGGAATGTGGGGCATAAGTTATCCCTCCTGCACCCACAGCTCCATAGCGCATTGCTGTTTGGAGTAGTGGGGCGCTGAATCGAATCATACTTCAGTTGTCCTCCATGTATCCCTGCATGGCCTTGGCTTTAGGTTCACATGCTTAAGGCTCTTTCCCTATAGGGTGGGGGTAAAAGTAAAGGGAAACAAGTGCACTTCAGGTAATTTACCGATTGTGGGTACAACTTGTCCTCACCCAGTGCGATGCCCATTTCATTACTTATGTCCCTTGTTATAAATATGAATCCAGCGTTACACTTTTACAGGGCATGGCATAGCTGAGTGGGTACATATTCTTGTGGACCATGGACATTTCGAACAAGCGGGTAAGGTTTGTGCCATGAATATGTTTTTGGTAGGAAAGGTACAGTCATTTTTATCATATTTTTATGTAAGTGGGTGGGTGAATATACTTGGTTAGCTGTTCTTGACTAGTTGGAAAATAAACTCAAACCTAACATTATCAAAGATCCCGTGGCATCTGACCAATCAATTAATTAGCATATCTGTAGCAATATGAGAACCAACCCTATCTGGTGCTTTAGCTCTCAGGAACTCGCAAGCGGCGGGTTGTTAAATTAATTTTAATTTCACAGGGTTACGGTGCTTATCAAATTAAGGGAGAGGGCAACTTGACAGACAGACTCTTCACAAACGGTTTTCTTTGAATAGCTAAGCAAAAACAGTAAAATGATGTTGGCACCCTCATGTATGCTGTTGCATAGTCGACGGCCTTATGTTGCCCATGCAGCTATCTATCAGATCTATTTAAGGCTTTTGGGTGTGGCTCACGAACCACCCCTTGCTAGATGTCAGCCCCTATGCCTGGGAGATGAGTGTATCTACTTTTAATGGTACTTTAGTGGTGTTTGACGTCTATAGAGCAGGGGAGGAGCTGCGTACCAGGAGGCCATTGATGATGAGATGCAGGTTCCATTTTGATCAAACTTTAAACCGATCCCTCATGTTTTCCTGTTGCTGTTTTTGCACAGAATGGCAGTGTTGAGGATATGCGCCCCACAGTTGGGCAGATGGAAGAGCATTGCTTTTATGTATGTGCGGCTCCCTGTTACAATGGGGGCAGTGAGTCACTTGTTCCTTAAGAAGAATGCCTTACATTGCTGGTTCCAAGTTTTCCCTGAGTTGCCTTTATACATTCTCTTACAGTGGATGGTTTGTGCATTGAGATGGGTCCCCCTCACGGCATTCCTGTTTACGGTTGCTTTTAAGCAATCACTAGGCTTAAGTGGTGTAGATGACTTGCTGTTGGGGCAAGCATTCCTGTTGATCAGAGCAGCCACATCTGCAGCTGTAGATGGTGCGGCAATGCAATGTATTTACCAGTTGGGCAGGTGGAAGTTGATTGCTTTTATGTATGTGTGTCTTCTCTGCTATCTTGCTTTTCTGTTTTTCCTTACTACTCTTTCGACTTTTGGGTGACACAGGGCTGTGGTCGCTGGTTGCTTTTAAAAGCAAGATCGCAAAGGGATTTTGCTTAATTTTTCCTCTACAAGTGGGTCTGATTGGCTTTTGGCGCTACAAGCTTTTATGGTTTTACCTTCGCTTGTGTCTACTGTTCAATGTCTCTTATTTCTTCTTCTCTGGTTTGTGTCTCCTTCTTTTGTTCTTTCCCTACCTGTTTTCCCTTGCTGTTCTTTTTGGGCCCTGTCTGTTGCTGCTCTCTGCTCTGTGCCACTCTGTTCTGGCGCTGTGTTGGGCTCCTCCATTCTGACATGCCCTACCACCTCCCTGTTTGGATCTGACTTGGATTCATTGGATACATTCCTTCTGGCCTGCTGTGGTCCTCTGCCGGTCCGATGTAGGTTCCCAGGGGATATGGAGGTCTTTCCCCATGGGGGATGGTTGAAGAGGAGTGGTGAACAGTTAATTCAGGTGGCCGGGTTTGGACACACCTCCACATTTTTCAGGGGTGATGCATCAAGCATATTCAACTTAAATCCCATCGTGCTTGCCTATATGGTCAGCTGGAGTTCATTTGCCTGATGAGATTTTAGGTCTGTTTATGAGGCAGATTCATGGGAGTTTGGTTACTGTAGGTTCAGGTATGGTAGCGGGCTTTGGTTTGTGAGGGAAACTGGAGTGGCAGAAGAACACTGTACAGTAAGTGGGCGAGGTTGATGGAGAAGAGTCGGCTTAGGCTCGGTGCAAGTACAGCCCCTGTGGGAGGTTGCATTACGATTAGCCCAGAAGGGTTTGGGTTCTGGAATGCCTGTGATTATTATCCCCATTTAAAGACAAATGACAAGGGTGCGTTCAGGTATAAGTGGCATAGTTATTAATGTCCGGAGGGTAAGTGAGCTATGATTGGACATCCAGATTGGCGTTGTGCCTTTGCCGATCTGCTTACAGTGTTCTCAATCCACCATACAGTGTGATTATTGGGTTAAATAAACAACTCTTTATTTGCAAACAGGTTTGGTGTGGTGTCCTTTATTTATAATATTGTGTTAAGGGTAAGAGTACGGTGGTTATAGTTATGACATCAACCATTAAACACTCTATAGACATGCATCTATTTTGCTATAGTTTCAGCTTTGCATATGTCCATAATTGCATCTCCTTTAGTGTCTCTCTTGCATCTCTTTTAGTAAACACAATTTATGCCTGCGATTAGAGTCAAGGTAAACAAGATAATAAAAACATGAAGAAGGTATATTCTGTATGTTATATGTTATGTGATTCAGAGTTAATATAATATGGAAAACAAGGATGGGCTGCACAATAATGTAAAATCAAGAGTATAAATTAAAACCTAAAGCAATTCAGCATAGCAAGATATGTAAAAGCCTAGGTTTATTTTTACATTGATAGTGTTACATTAATGTTAAATTTTACATAAACTCCACACAGACAGGGCCTTGGTCGGGAATTGAACTCATGACTCTGCTCTTTCAATTAACTCTGGCTTAGAATGGTTTGAGTGCACTGACCAATCAATGCTCAGGACAGATTACAGGCCCCAATGACAGCCACGAGAAGGAAAAAATATACAATTAATGCAGGGCTATCCAAAGGTGGACTTGGGTTACATGTGTTCATCCAAAGCTTTTCTGACAACTTAGAAAGACTCTGTTCAATGACATCATTGTTGTCATAGTCTCAACTACACAGACATGTAGTCAAAACATATCATCATAACCATTTATTTATATAGCACCACCAATTCTGTAGCCCCATTGGTGCTCACAGTCTAAATTCCCTAACACACACACACACACACACACACACACACACACACACACACACACACACACACACACACACACACACTAGTGCTAATTTTGTTAGTAGCCAATTAACCTACCATTATGTGTTTGAAATGTGGGAGGCAGGGGAGAGCTGGCAAATTTTAGCTTGGGGGGCAAGACTCTACTCAGCAGGCCATTAGGAACATTTTAAAAGAAAACAAATTATAGTAAAGGATGAAATCGCGCTCTCTTCCTAAAGTTTTGCAAGAGCTGCACCAGCTAAGGGTATCCCTCCCTTATATTAGAAGTCAACACATCAATACTGCTGGGCGCTCATTGGCTTCTTGAAATTTAACTTAAAACAATTGATAATAATTGCTGTTGAATGCAGATATATGTATGTAAATAACCAAATAATAAATAAAATAAACCAATTTATTGTATAATTGGAAGAATCCAATTCATCTATTCATAAAACAGCACAAAAAACCACATTTAAAATTGCATCACACAAACCATCAATAGCATGAGTTCAAACTACTGTCCATCCCGGGTAGTATATATCTGATGTTAAGGGGGTGTAAAACCACCCCCTTAACATCAGATATATACTACCCGGGATGGACAGTAGTTTGTTCCGTTACGAACCAGTAACACCTGTCAGCAAATTGTGGCTGGAGGTCAATATTATTTAGGAGTTGCAGTGTGGAATCATTTTGTGCTGTATATTTATTATAACTCTTTTAATATAAATTACTGTGTGTTTTCACACCATGCTATTGATGGTTTGTGTGATGCAATTTTAAATGTGTTTTTTGTGCTGTTTTATGTATAGATGAATTAGATTCTTCCAATTCTACAATAAACTGGTTTATTTTATTTATCATTTGGTTATTTACATACATATATCTGCATTCAACAGCAATTATTATCAATTGTTTTAAGTTAAATTTCAAGAAGCCAATGAGCGCCCAGCAGTATTGAGATGAAAAGAAAAAAAAAGCAGGTGGTCCAGTGACTCAGCCCGATGAAGCCCACTATGGGATTGGCCCGGGGGGAAGATGCCCCCCTGCCCCCCAGCTCAGCCTGCAACTAGTGGGAGGAAACCGGAATACGTAAAGGAAACCCATGTAAACATGAGGGGAACTCATGTAAACTCCACCCAAATAAGACCATGTTTTGGAATTGAACTCATGACCCCTGTGCTGTGAGGCAGAAGTGCTAACCACTGAGCCACCCTGCAGCCCAACATATTCAGTTTTGTGCACTTGTAAATTCAATCAACCTCTAGTTTTACATAACCTCTACAGTGTATAAAGTTATATGTAAAATGCTATTGCAAATTGAAATGCATGATTACTAATTTACTATTTCACAGCAAATGTTAGGTCATAATTATCATGTTATTATTATTATTATTATTGACAGTGAATCTATCATATAATATTTAGTATTTTGGTAAATCAATTCACAAATCTTTATTACTGCTGCAAACAAAATGTTCTGTAAAAAAAAGAGCATAATAAATTTAGAGTAAAAATATGTTGTTATATTTTTAAATAGAATTTTAACTTAAATAGAAATTTTAATTAACATCTTTTAGATGATATTGAGTGGTTGGATTGCTGGCCCAAATACCCCTTAACAAGCCAGTGTTTAAGAATAAATAAAAATCATTTATGAGCTGCAAAAAAAGTGCAAAATCACAGCATAAATACACTTGTGACATTACATGCCTGTTTTTCCAGAAGAGCACATACCTTTACAGGGAAGCACATAGATTTGTGAGCCAAGATAACACGTACTAACCACTGTGAGAACTTGGTCAGATCATGGGTGTTCATCATCATCATCATCATCATCATCAACATTTATTTATATAGCGCCAGCAGATTCCGTAGCGCTTTACAATTGGGATCAAACAGTAATAAAACAATACTGGGTAATATATACATACATACATACGTAGAGGTAAGACGGCCCTGCTCGCAAGCTTACAATCTATGGGTGTTCCCTACTAAACCACTTAGTAAAAGTGGAAAGTTTAAATGAATAATGGATGTGGGCCACGGTGGTACTACATTGGACTTTGATGTGATGTTGTTACAGATTTTACCCTACACGCTTTCTGCCAACTCACAATACTAGGTGCAGATTGCTTTTATATGGGTATTTACATACACCATGAAGTGGTGCACCTTTAAATGCTAGTGGTGGAAATGTAGGTGCACTTGTTCTCTTAGAAAAGCATTGCGGGTCAGCAGATTTTGGGCTTTGTAAGTGACCCTTAGGGGTCTATACATCAATAAGACGTAGTGCACCTAAATATGCAGCGCTGCACATCACAGTGATGTATATTTATGTACCGCTTCATGCCGGGGCTACTCTGGGAGCCCTGGCGAAGTGACCCCTCT
This sequence comes from Mixophyes fleayi, assembly GCF_038048845.1. Lineage (NCBI taxonomy): Eukaryota > Metazoa > Chordata > Amphibia > Anura > Limnodynastidae > Mixophyes > Mixophyes fleayi. The sequence continues at coordinate 49,891,473 of NC_134406.1, read as the reverse complement.
CTTGCGATTTTCCTATTAGCCGGCAGCGTAGCGCAGGAAGTGATGTGCGTATGCACACAGCACTAATACCGTATCAGATTCTGCAAAGCCGAAGAGGCTTTAGCAGAATCCCATAGGAAATGAGAGGTAACGCCATCCTGAGATGGCGTTACCTGTCTGCGCAATGCAAAGCTTATCAAAGCTTGATGCATTGCAGAACACCGCAGTCCCCATAGTATTCTATGGGGACTGTGATGCAGCACGATATTTCCCTAAATGGAGGAGATTTCTGTGAAATCTCCTTCAATAGGTAGTTAATGCATGGCTAACATACTTAAAAGATGTGGAAACAGTAGTTTACACATCTTTTAAGTGTCAAAAAAGCTTGATGCATAGACCCCTAATTATCTTGACTTGTTGATATTTAGTTGAATCCATACTTTATTTCACTTACACTCTGTTAGTTGTGACACTGGTACCATGTTTAATATTTCATTTTTAAAATGAAATGATACATTTTAATGTAACATTGTAAATATTCAGGCTTTCATGTATGTATTGCTTAACCCAGCGAATAAGCTGAGAATTTTACACTGATACATTCTATTCTCAGCAATATGTTCTTGGAGGAAATTCTGTTGTGTTTCTTCATTTCTTACTGCAACAATAAAAACACACAGTCTAAACTTCATTGTATAATCGCTGGCTAAAATGCATCAGGTCTCTTCGTAAGCAGCGCCAGGGGAAAACACTGTCATTTTTAGAATGATGTTTCCATAGTGATGCCTGATGTACAAGTTTTGATGTTCTATTTTTAAATGATTGCATTTTATTTATTAATAGGAATATTTAAAAAAAAAAGGAATAAGTAATTCAGCATCTAGAGATAAGTAATTACAATGTGATTACAGGGGTGGTGCTAGGTGGCGCTGCTGTGCTAAATAATTATATGACAGATACTCTGGCAGAGAAACCTAGCAGATCATTGTTGTCTGCTTCTATCTAGTTTACAAGTATAGTGCCAAGTTTTGAAGATTTTGTCCAACATTGTCTTTGGTGTCTAACATTTTCCAACTGAAATGTAATACTCCCCCAATTTGACTGAAGGATGCATTTCTCACTATGTGTGCTTATCTAAGCTGTATATGTTCTCTAGAGTAGTCATGTAATGGGTACAGTCTGTGTCACTATAGAGACGAATAGATTTTTAATATGGTGATGACCAGTGGTTAGTTTATGTTGGGTAGATGCAGGAGTGACGCCATATCCTGCTGCTAAATTTATATAAACAGCATTTGTGCACTCACACAAAAGCAGGGTCAGGAGCTGCAAAAGCAGTCCTTGAAGTCTTGGAGTCATGTCCGTTGGATCTTCACAAAGCTTTGAGGCAGCGTTGAAGGTACTGTCTTCTATTATCCAAAAGCATGTTCCTGAATTAACACCGTCCACACTTGTTCCTTCTTTTGGCACTTTTAGTGTGCAGGCAATGTCTAAGTCTGGTGTTCTTACACAGAAAGCACCACATTGGCTGGGTGAGTTGGTATCATGCAACCTCCATATTTGTGGTAGCAGACAGTAGTGGATGTAAGAGGTTCCCGATTATGCCTTATGGCAGTCAAACCTTTTTTCAGAGGCAGCTGGAGTCAGGTTTGTAGGTGCCCCATATGGTGGTCAGATAAGCATTTCCCTCTCTATATTCAATGAATGCCACAGGCATGGAAATATTGAAGTGTAGAAAATGATCTGCCACCTTTTATTAAACATCTGCCAGGTCTCAGGGCATGGGACAGTCAGCCCATGTTAGAGAGGTTGGGGAACGCAAATGCGACACTTATAATAGAGACACAGACTATATAGACCAAAATAACCCGATTGCCATAAAACAAACATGCTTGAAATGCTGATTTACATTATTAAAGACATAGAACATGTCCGTAAACAGTACCTTGCAGACTGCTATCAATTCCGAAGTGACTGCATGCCGGCACTTCCAGTTTATATCACTAAACAGAGCGAGAGTGAGGTTTGTGAATTTAAAGTGGCAACCAGGTGCCTAATCTTAACCCTAATCCTAATCCTAACAGTAACCCTTACATTAAATTGTGGAGTTGTCGGGTACTGCATTGCCGCTTTAAATTCACCAAGCTCACTGTTGCTCTGTTTAGTGATATAAAATGTAAGTGCCTGCATGCAGTCACTTCGGAATTGATAGCAGTCTGCAAGGTACTGTTTACAGATATGTTCTATGTCTGTATTATTATAAGTCAGCATTTCAAGCATGTCTGTTTTATTGCAAACGGCTTATTTTTGTCTATATAGTCTGCGTCGGTATTATAAGCGTTGCATTAACCACTACCACTGATTAGAGGACTCTGTTGTCCTTTAAGCTCAGTATAAATGTGCTGCTTGTTTTACTTCCAGCACAAGGGTTGTCATGGTGAAAGCGCCCATTCAGCCAATAGGTGCTTTAAAAAAAGAGGTGGCCAAAGGGGGCAATAGCAACAATGATGTTTAAAAAAAGGGCTCCTTGGCTCACCCAATATTCTACCAAGGGTAGGACCATTTACTGTTAGGTGTATTTACCAATGTTTTCTTATCTGTGTGGATGAGTTAGGCTATGATGGGAGGGAGTCTTTCAGCCAAAAGGCTGCCCTCTTCTTTTTGCCTCCTATTTAAGGTTTGAGAGTTCACCTCTAGATGTAATCCCTGAAATAAAGAAGACCCAGGGGTATATTAACTAAACCAATCCGATTATAGCTGTCATTTTGTAATAATTAAATGCTAATTAAAATCTGATTAGTTGCTATACGCAACATCTTCAACACATATGTATGTTGTCCCTCAGAGATTTCATTGAATGACACTTGACAGTTTTTTTTAAGAAGGTCTGTAATTGCTAGGACAAATAGCTGCATGCAGTGCCTGACAGTTACTATCTGTGCGACTACTGCATGTTTGTCAAAAGACAGTGTATAATCACCAGTATGACTGAACTATGTACAGATGTGTGCCTAGCTGGCATATAGTGGATTGCCAACACATTTTCATACATTTATGTTAATTTGTAAAATTGTGATAGATTTTATGACGCCTTTATGGTATCAAAGGTATATCTTATTTTTTAATAGTGTGTTTCCATCTGCATTGATTTCAGGAACAAATTTAAAAAAAAGTGTGTTCAATATTATCCAAGCACTCTGTGTAGGCATTCAAAATGACTACTCATGATACACAGAGTAAAAATCAGTAAGTTGCTGTATTAGATTAATGTACTATGTACAGCTAAATCTAAATAACTACGTGCATAAAAAGTTCTAGGCCATTCTGCAACCTGATTGTCAGTGGGTGTATAAATGTAGCACACTCAGGGGCGGGCTGGACCGGGAGGCAGCGGGCACTCGGGCCGCTCAGTCTAACGGCTGTTTGGGCCGGCTGCTTCCCCCATCCCCCCCGTGGATGAAATAGTTTCTTAATGTTACCGGCGGCCGCATCACATGACACGCGATGCGGCCGCATGTGCGCCCCCCGGGCTGAACCCTGCCAGCTCGCGCCTGAGCACACTGTCACAAACCTCTGAAGATTACCAAAGTAAACATGTATACTGCAATTGACTGTGCTATTGATACATTGTTCTTCTCTGACAAACCCAACAAGTTGAATACATGCAATTTGTTGCATAGGGGGAGATCCAATTAGCAATGAGGTTCCGTAGTACCCTTGTGGCTATAGTAATCCATACATTACCGTCAATTACGGCAATTAAAACTTCACTCTTTTTTGCTCGCACATCTATGAGGTGCCAACCAAAAAGAGTGAAGGTTTTTCCCAAACATCACGTTAACACACTGCATGATGAACTTCGTCGGTAAATTGAATCTCCCTCCATAGAGTCACAAACTACTACTCCATGCTACTGTTAACATTCCAATGCACAAACTGGATACAGTGTGTTCCAGAACCGCTCACTTTATTTTCTGCTTGTCCGTGTGTGCCCAATCTTGAAGATTGAATGCAGTAGGTACTCTGGTCCCTTTAAAGGGAAATTAAAAAATATTTGTTTGTTACTTGAGACAACACAATTCAGTAGGAGACTTCAGACAGAACAGGCTTTAAAAATATATATTTTTACATTTTAGCAGTTTATTTTGCAGCATTTCAGCTGATGCAATGAAATTGTGAAAATGAATAGTTATATCAGAGATTGGTGTGCGCTGCTACTATTTGTTCAAAAGATAGTTTCCCTTCTATGTACCATAAACTGTTCTCTATATAATATTCTGCTGCAAATAATAAAAAGAATACATACTGTGCAAAACCCATCCTTGTCCTCACTGTCAGATATGTATGACATATGTCTTAGATATGTAATAAAAAGTAATGTACATGTACATACTATATATATATTTTTAAGTAAATAGGCTTGCAGCTTGTGATATAACTACAGATAGAGGTGCCGAGAGGGAGGGTGGGGCAGGTACCAAGTACTAGGTCTGGGCCTGACTGGGGGCACCGGCCTACCTCTTTAGAGTTTGGATGGGGGCAGACATGTCGGGCCTGATTCATTAAGGAAAATAAAGCTAAAAAAAAGGAGTAACCATTGGCAAAACCATGTTGCATTAAAGGGGGAGGTAAATGTAAAATATAGGGACAGATTTATAGTTAGGTAGGGCATGTCCTGGATCAACTTTAAATATCAGTGTAAAAATAAATCTAACAAGTATTTGTGTGCAACACAAAAAAACAGCCAGTATTTTCCTTACGTGTAAACTACTACATTAATTTGCTCCCCTTGCATTAAAACATTATTATTCAGGAGCAAGTTTACTCCTTATTTTTGCTTTACTTTTCTAAACGAATCAAGCCCGTTGTGTTTACTGAATGAGAGACACAGAGAACTGAGCAATGAGAGGGGTGAGGACATATTGAATATCTCACGCTGTGGAGGAGCCAATCACTGCTCAGCATTTTTGTTGTGGGGCAGGTACATTCTGCCCAATTAGCAGTGTGGGTTAGGAGCATGCTTGTGGTTCCCGTGGTAACCAGGAGGCGTTCAGAAGCTGCTGCAGTTCCTTTCTGAGCATGTCACTAGACAGACTGCATTGTCCCTGCTGATTCTGTTGGCCTTCCTACTCAATGAGAAAACCTGAGCTGTTCTTTTCAAATATATACCATAGGCAGATCAATAAAATAGTGCAACAGTCTAAGAGAGAGTGAAAGATACAAATGAACTAATAAATATATTAAGATATTACACTATATAATACCTATTTGATGATATTCCAATATATTGGTTATTGTTACTATTCCAAATTGGTAAGGCCGAATATACCAATTATTGTAAAAATATCTACAGTAGAAGGAATCGTCCTGTAAACTATTTGAAGGAGATAATCAAGACCCTAGATGAATATTATACAGTATAGCTTACTGTAATTTACTCCAAACAAATAGAATTTATTCCTTAATGAACATTTGGTTAATTTTTAAAAAAAACCTGTTCAAAATTTATATACTTTTTCATAGCTGTATTTATTTTTGTACATCTTTATTTATAAAAGGTTGCATTACAAAAATATTTCAATTCATGCATTTCCCATACATCATTTTTTTAACAATATAGATTTTAACATTTATTTCATATTGACAAAAATAAAAACTTTTAAAAGAAAGAAAAAAAACACATTATTTCCTTTATCATCGTCTTCATTATTTTCTCTTTTCTTGCTTACTAAATCTATCAAATATATTAAAAAAGGGATTTAGGGAATTCTTTTTAATCAATGGGCAATGTATTTATATAGGGGGTCCATATTTCGAGAAACCTTTTTGCCATTTTTTCTTTATTAGTTATTAGTTTCCAGCCAATCCATTTGAAAATGGAAAGAAATTCTGTTTATCAATAGGTTTATATTAGGAATATCTGAAGATATCCATTGGGATAATATGGTATATTTTGATGCAGCCTCTATCATCAATAATCATATTTTTTTTACCCATCGTTAAATGTTGGTTTCTATCTTGATAATATATATTCCAAAAAACCCAATCAATAATTATTTTAAAAACAATCTTAAATCTCTTAAATCTCGACAGCATTCCAGAAAGCATTAACCTTTTCACAAGACTATAAACAATTAAATATATCTACATCTGGTTGTTTACATTTATAACAATTTGTATTTAATGTCTTACCAATAATAAAGCTTATCTTTGGTCTTAAACATGCTCTATGTAATATTTTACAATTAATTTTTCTGAATGTTTGTAGATAGTTTTAGTCTTTTATGAATTTGTCTCCATGCCCTAGATACCGGATACAACAATGAATTATCTTTGATATCATTCGGTAAACCTGTTGGATTACTATGTAGCAGAACTATTAAATCAACATCTGGACTAAACATTTGTTCTATATCACTACTAGTATACAAATCTGTAACTATTATCCAATCAACCACATATCTATAAGTTATATAGTAAACTATAAACTTTTATGTTTGGTAAATTTATCCCTCTTTTATCTTGGAAATGTTTTAATTTTGCTAATGAAATTCAAGGACGCTTATTTGACCATATAAATTTCTGAAATGCTTTATTAAATTTTTTTTATATCTGACTTAAGAAGTATTATTGGTAACATAATAGGATATAATAACCGTGGAAAACTTACCATCTTAATAAGATAACATGTATCTAAATAAGATATTGGTAAACTTGTCCAAGAGGAAAAATCTCCTATTATTCTATTAAATAAACTTGAAATATTTTGTACATATGGCAACGATGGATGTGTCAGGGTATTTAAACCTAAATATTTTAATGTTTTTTCAGTCCACCTGAATGGGAAATCTCCTATCCATCCTCTCCTCGCTTCTGGGAAAAAAGCCAAAGCCTCTGTCTTATTATTGTTCACTAAGAACCCTGTAACAGACTCAAATTCTAACAATTTCTGCTTTATAAAATGTATAGCTTCCTTTGGGTTATGTATATATAGCAAGATATCATCAGCAAAGGTAGATATTTTAAGTTCATTTAGGCCAAGTTGTATTCCCTTCCAATTAGTTATATTATCTAGATGTCTCAAAAGTGGGTCTAAAGCAATGTTAAAAAAATAGGTGATAGATGGCATCCCTGCCTTGTACCTCTGCTCAATGAGAAAATGTTATTGTTTTTTTATTATTATTATTATTATTATTATTATTATTATTATTATTATTATTATTATTATTATTATTAAGTCATAAAAGCTTTAGGTTTATTATATAGTGTTCTAAAGATATGTAAGAAAGTAGAACCAAAATGTTGAATTCTAAGCATCCTAATCAGGTGGGAACAAGATATACGGTCAAATTCTTTATCTGCTTATCCCTATATTGTTTTTTTCTTTATATTGATGTGTTTTAGTCATTGGTGCTATTAAATGTCTAACATTATGAACAGAATATCTACTACCTCTTGTGCTGGATGTAATAAAGTAGGTAAAATACCTTGCAGTCTAGAAGCTATGATTTTAGAGAAAAGTTTAATATCTTGATTCAATAGAAATATTGGTTTATATGACTCTACCAATCCCACATCTTTATTTGGTTTTGGAATAACAATTATTCTTGCCAAATTAAAGTATTTTGGCACTTGATTTACATTTATTATAGAATAAAACTTTTTTGTCAGATGTAGAGGGATATGTTCATATAAATATTTCATAATACTCTGCTCCTAGACCATCTGGTCTAGGTGCTTTGCCATTAGGTAAGGACATTATACGTTTTTTAACTTATGTTTCAGTAACTGGAGCTTTTAATATTTTTCTTTCTGTTAATTCTGTCAATTGTCTCAATGTTCCCTCTTGTGGGCTATCTTAGAGTCATATACATTTTTATAATATTGTAAAAATTCATCTGAGATTTTCTGAGGATCTTATTCTGTGAGCCAGTTTTAATAGCTAGTATACAATTAACTGATATAAAAACCTTTACTATATTTGCCAACAGTTTCCCTGGTTTATTTCCCCATTGATAGAATTAATTCTTCTGGGAATCCATAATGTTCTGTGCTTTTCCATACACAAAGTATAAAACATTGACTTTAGTTCTTTATATTTTTCCTTAGTAAATTGGTTGTTATCTATATGTAAATCTGCATATGCTTTAGTCAATTCCAATTTCAAAGCAAGCAGATGCTGATTAATACATTTCCTTTTATGGGCTACATAAGCTATAATAACACTGGTTTAGATGCTTCCCAAAATAGATTAATATCTTGCTTATGTTGAGCATTGTCCTCTATATATTTTAATAAATGCTTTTCTAATTATGCTCTGAAGATCTCTGCCTTAGCTAAATATGAAGGGAATCTCCAATTATTAGAATTAACTTAAATTTCAGTGAACAAATAAGCTATCAAGTATTTGTGTGCTACATGAAAAAAGACAGTATTCAACTTAAAAATAGAAAACTAATTTTGTACCCCTTGCATTGTAACATGGTTTTGTCCAGGAGACTACTTGCTCAATTTTTTACTTAACTTTCCTTAATGAATCAGGCCCATTGTGTCTAAATCTATCATGTTAGTACACATTCAATTGCCTTTTCTTTGCTTCTTTTAGCTTCCTCCTTCCCTTTGTGGAATTTGGGGCTGATTTTGAGTTAGGAGCAAAGCAAATAAAAATAGCTACTTTGCACCCGGACAAAGCATTTTACAATACAAGGGGAAAATTTACTTATTTTTTTTAGAGATGAGCGGGCTCGGATATCTGAAATCCGAGCCCACCCGAACGTTGCCGATCCGAGCCGGATCCGAGACAGATCCGGGTATTCCCGCCAATTGCAAAACTGAAACCGAGGCTCTGAGTCATAATCCCGCTGTCGGATCTCGCGATACTCGGATCCTATAAATTCCCCACTAGCCGCCGCCATCTTCACTCGGGCATTGATCAGGGTAGAGGGAGGTTGTGTTAGGTGGTCCTCTGTCCTGCTATATCTCGTGCTGTGCTGGGGAAATAACAATGCCCTTAGAATGGCCCAGCCCAGCCCAGCCCAGCGTAGCACAGCACAGCACGAATTTTTTTTAAAAAAGTTATAAAAAAAATAAATATCCAAAAACAATCCTGCAGTATAAGTCCATTGGTACTGCAATATTACAAAGTTCACTGATTCTGCAGAATAGACTGGGAATTAGTGGAAATGATTGTTATTGAATGTTATTGAGGTTAATAATAGCGTAGGAGTGAAAATAAACAAAAAAAACTTGATTTTAACACTTTTTATGTTTTTTTCCAAAATAAATCCGAATCCAAAACCATAAATCCGAACCAAAACCTTTCGTCAAGTGTTTTGCGAAACAAATCCAAACCCAAAACCTCAAGCAAATCCGAATCCAATACACAAAACACGAGACACCAAAAGTGGCCGGTGCACATCTCTAATTTTTTTGCACACAAGCACAATACTGGCTGTTTTTTCGTGTAGCACACAAATAATTGATAGTTTTATTTTTACACTGAAATTAAAGTTGATATATGACATGCCATATCCCAACTATAGATTTTAAATTTAACTCCCCCTCTAATGCATCATGGTTTTGCCAAGGTGCAAAGTTACTTCTTTTTTTTGCTTTGCCCCTAACTCAAAATCAGGCCATTTGTCTGATTGAAACCAAAAAATGTTTTAGCTGAAGTTAGAGTGTCAAAATATATGGTTCTCCATGGTGCATAATCCTTCATTTTCCAGGATATATTAATGCAAATCTAATTTCCATGGCAAAGAGTTCTTTACAAATCGGCGAAAACTCACATCTTTTTGTCGCCACCTGGTAAGAAAAATCTTGTAATAATATGAGTTTATCCCATTGGTAAGGTAGTTCTGAGTGTTTTCGGTATGCTTCCAGCAGTCTAACCTTATCTGCATAATTTAATAATTTCATTATAACAGGCCTAGGTCTACTTTGTTCCATTTGTCTTCCAGGGCCTATTCTGTGTTCTCTTTCAATATCTCTAGGGTCTGAAGTTATATTTAATCCTAACTTTGCAAGTAACCATACTGAGACAGTTTTCATTAATTCTTTAAACTTTTACCCTTTCTGTCAAGTCAATGACCCTCAGATTATTTTGTCTATTTATATATTCCAAATCTTCATTTTTTTCATGTAGGGCCTTAATTATATCATCATCATGTGACCCCAAAAGTGTTTTCACTCATACATTATCATCTTCCATATTAGAGATTCTCTGTTCTGCTTCAGTTATGCAATAAGTATGGGTAGCTATCTGTGTTAATGCTGAGTCAATTGACTCTTTAAGACCCGCAAGTTTTTCATCCAATAATGGTGAAATTATTTCTGTTATTTCTTGCACTCTTCTAACCGCTTGAGAGTTATATTTTACAGGATCTATTTCAGTATCCATAGTATCTTCTACCATGGAGACATGGGGAATCCTAATAATAACAAACCTCTTATAGTTTGATATTCGGTCATTCTACATAATACATTTCCATATAGCATTTAGAAAATTCTTTCTCATAAAAGACTTATTAGTCCCGATATCTCTTAATTCAGCATATAACTCCTCAAATTATTTTCTATTTACGGTTTCTATATAACCTATATTCATTATTATTTTTATTTCATTATGTTTATTTAATTTTTTGGACTTTTGTGATCCTTTGATACTGAATTTTTATATGAGGTATACCACTTTAAGATTAAATGTTTTTGCTACAGTTGATAGAGTAATTAGTTAATGAGTATGCAGTATAAATAAGACCCAGGAGATCAGGTGGTCATGTTTATTTCCCTCTGAAGAAATCGCTCTCAAGCGAAGAAACGCGTCAGTGTATTTCTTTTTTAGTGAACCCTTTGGAATTATTTGTTTTTGCTAAGAGACTTTTCTGCGATATACATCAGACTCCATTTGGATATTTCGGTTATATTGATCTTCAGTAGTTCCAATGTGCTGCCGTATTAAGGATCCAGCGATACGCTGCTAAACTATACAGACTACAGCTCAATCATCATGGGCCATCTACACTATTTAGACTAATTATAACACGCTGCACAGACCCAAGGATAGCACGACCCGTGAGATCTTGCGAGACTAATAGCGAGATCAGACCGGCAGGAGCTTTCACAACACCTGGAAAGCCACAGGTTGACCAGGCCTGGTATAGCTGTTAACTATAATACCCTGTGTATTATACGGTGGACACAAGTATACACTCTGTATTGTATTGAGAGCACAAGAATGCTCTCTGTATTGTGTGGCGATCACAAGTATGCTCTCCATATTGTGTGGCTGTCACTTTGTCACTCTCTGTATTGTAAGGTGGTCACTATGATGTTCTCTGCATTATATGACTGTCAGTAGGATGCTCTCTGTATTGTATATGGGTCCCTAGAATGCTCTCTGTATTGTATGTGTGCCCCAAGAATGCTTCCTGCTTTGTCGTACTAGAAATACATTTTGTATGGCACATTCATGGGAGTATTTTCGTTTAATTCAAACAAGAAAAGCATTTTTGTGAAGTTAATGTTTACAAATAATCACAGTTACATTTAAAAGTAAAAGAAAGCCACCCGTACTCCAAGAAGAGGTACAGAGTCCATTGGGACGGTGGGATTTCTTCTTACGGGTAAGGGTATACCCCACTATCATTAAACAATGATGTGGCTAGGGCTATGTCCTAACCACACCTAGTTTTGTGTTGGCCCTGCCTATAGTTCATTTGTTACCACCTACATGATCCGCCCCTGCTGGCAACACTGCAGGGTTATATCAAACCCCCAAACATATGTTATATAATTTGATTTACATTCTCAAAAGTAGTGTGTCTTATAGTGTGTCTTATATGTTCCATTTTATTTCCATATACTTTTTTCTTTCTACTGGAAACAAAAGTCATCATATTAACATGTTAACAGAGCAAAAATGTAAGACACAAACTTCCTTTATCTTGTTGCTATGTTTAACCAATATATAAAGAAATAGTGGTAAACTTACTAAAGTGCAGTTTTGCAAAACTGCATTTTTTTATGTGTGGTTTGGAAATTTTGAGATTTACTAAAGAGCAAACGGCTCGTAAAATAGCATGTTTTAAAATTGCTATCCCAACTGATTTCTTTTTATGATGATATATGTTACTCAATTTTTCAACAATAATAACATGGGTAGGGGACAGGGGTACAGAAAAGAGAAGGGAGGGAAGGTGGCACAATTTTTATTAAACATTAAGAACTTTTGGCACATTATTAACCAAACAATGCATTGACAGTACCACTAGAAGTAGTCAGACAACATAAAAACAGTCAAGGACCATTAGTTTCCAAACTAAGTAAGTTGGGAGAGGGAAGGGAGACCGGGCAGATGTCAGTAATGGACCCAGAGAAGGAAGGGACCGTAGTGGAAATAGAGGTAGGACTACAGACTAATTGGCAGAAGCATCTTGTGCTTTTGGGGTTTGGGTCTGATACATAGTGAGTGCATTAGAACATATACTAATGATATGTTCTAGCTTGTTAATTGCTAGACTTTATGAATGAGCGCTGGAATGATGGGAGGGTATATTTTCTCCAATTGAGAGCAATAAGACTACTAGCTGCTGCAAGAATGTGCCCTATACATTTCTGAGTGTGCATTTGAGGTGGAGACGTACCTGTGTAATGGTCAGGGCCTGATTACCCAATAGGCTGACTATGCTGCAACCTAGGGCGCAAGGCTTTTTGGGGGAGTGGGGGTTCAAATTTTTGACAGGGAGAAGTATAAACTGAAATTCATTGTAAAATATAGTTATTCAAACTAAAAAGAAAACATGAAAAAAAAATATAGTAAGGTTTTAATCTTGACGTATTCCCATGGTAAAGGATGACGATAAGCGACTAGGAGAGACAAGGATGGTGACTGGTGCAGGCTATATAATTCTGATTGTAATGAGAACGAAATGAGGGACAAAGATTGCTGTGACCCTTTTAAAAAGCCAAGTGTTGCTGAGTTTCAAAAACAAGAAACAAGGGAACAAAAACATTGGATTAAAGATGAGTTAGTTTTTAGCTACAGTGAATTAGACTGTTAGGGAGTGCGAAGAGCGTTATGAGCGTATTAGCCTAGGGCAGCCTGAACTCTTAATCAGGCCCTGGTAACAGTTGTAATAAAGTCACGTACTTCTTGACAGAAGCTCTCTATTTTGGGGCAGCTCCACCAGACATGGGACAGGGTGCCTTCGAACCGCAACATCGCCAACAGAGATTAGAAGAAGATAGGTATATGGCGCAAAGTCGAGATGGGATTAGGTTCTAACGAAGCAGTAATTTATATGAACTTTCTTTGATTCCTGTGCAAATTGAACTTTTAGCAACTCCCTCCTGGATTCAGTCCTCTGGGTTTAGAGCATCACCCATATCTTTCTACTTTCAAAGCTTGTGCAACTCTTTAGTTGGTTGGCCATGTTTAATTAAGAGAGAGTAAAAGGTAGAGTTAGGCCATTGTAGGTGGATCTGCTCAGGCAAATGGCCTTGAGGGCTGAGGGATGGTGTGGTTTTCGTGGGTTGATTTTGATATTATAGAAATGCTGGAGATGCAATTATTGATAGAAGGTACTCGGAGGTAAACCAATGTGGTCACGCAGCTCTGAGAACTAAGGGAAGAAGTTCAGAGACAGTATGTCATGGAGGAATTTAATATTATTTTGCATCCAATCCTTGAATGCCTTGGATTGATGCCCGTTAAGAAGGTTGTTTTTTTTTTGTTTTTTTTAGAGAGGAACCATTCTGTGAGGTTTATCTATGAGCTTAAAGGTGTGGGTACAGTAATTCCAAATTGAATTCGAGAAACATAGCGTGGAGGGAAGGAATAATTTTAAAGGGCTATCTTTGGGGTCCATCCAGAATAGAGTTTGGGGGGGTGAAAGTATATTCACTAAGCTCCCCTCTACCTGGTTTGGGTGTAAGCATGAGCCAGAGCTATCTGAGTGTGATGGGTGGCTGGGTAATACTTTTGAAGATAATTAGGCCTAGCCCTCCATCCTATGAGTGTTTATAAAGTAACTTTATTTGAATTCCGGTCCTACTACCTGACCAAACATGTCCAACAACGTTTTTCTGCAGGACTCTGAGGATGTTGGATGGGACCCTGATTTTGGGGGTTTATGACAGTAGAGAATCCTGGGGAGGTTATTTATCTTAACTGCAGCTCCTCTGCCTATCCAGGAAACAGGGCTGTCACCAGAAATTGCGGGGCCCAGTACAATGTAACAATGTAATCCGTCTCTCACCCCATTCCCATTTTTACATTATCCTCTGCCCAACATTTGCCTCTTCAGTCACCCCATCCCCGGACCTATCTTACCCCTGTTTGGGTCCCGGGCTGGTGGGGCCCCATTTTACTCTTGGGCCCGATACTGCTGTACTACCTGTAGCCCCCTGATGGCGGTCCTGCCAGGAAATACATTGTGAGTACCAAAAATGCAGATTTGTTTGAGGGGCAGGGCTTCTGTCTTTAAGCATTCATTTTGAAGTTTGAAATCTGGCAATAACCTCTGATCTCTTTTAAAATGACATGTGGGATATCTGTGGGATTCCTATTGTGAGGAGTATATCAACGGCTTAAAAAGCTAAACCCCTGGTGGTTGATGTTGGGGTTGTTGTGCAGTCTGGCTGCTCCATAGTCAGACTCCATACTAGGGGCAAATAGAATGGGGGACTTGCCATCCCAGTTTTTTCAAATGGCAAGTATACAAAACGAGAGATTTATTAATCTATTTATTTCAAACCCACTTGTCAAAACTCCAGAAAAAACAAAAGGACCTTGGGCCTGATTCATTAAGGATCTTAAATGAAGAGGTATCTTATTTCAGTCTCCTGGACAAAACCATGTTACAATGCAAGGGGTGCAAACTAGATTTCTGTTTTGCACATAAGTTAAATACTGACTGTTTTTTCATGTAGCACACAAATATCAACTTTAAATTTCTGTGTACAAATAAGCTATCAAGTATTTGTGTGCTACATGAAAAAACAGTCATTATTTAACTTATGTGCAAAACAGAAAACTAGTTTGAACCCCTTGCATTGTAACCTGGTTTTGTCCAGGAGACTGAAATAAGGATCCTCTTCATTTAAGACCCTTAATGAATCAGGCCCCGTGTTCTGATAGGTGAGATGGCTAAAACCATATGCTGTTTGAGAGCTATGTTGACTGTCAGAAAGGTGCTGAAAAAAGAAGGAAGTGTGTGCTTTTAAAAAATGAATGCACTCCATTGCACACTCTTGCATGCCAAGAAAGCATTAGCAGGTGCAGTGTGATAACTTGATGAGACAGAGTGATTTGTGCAATCTTCTTGTTTTGGTTATATATATCTATCTACTATATAAAAGCCTAGTGGCGTGTGTCTGTGTGTGAAAAAAAAAAAACAAGCTGCAGCGCCACCTGCTGGGCGAAGTTATACATTGACCTACTAAATTCTTAGTGTGTGTGGGAAAAAACCTCAGAAAGGGCTGAAATTTGCTGCAGCGCCACCTGCTGGGCGGAGTTATACACTGACCTACTAAATTCTTAGTGTGTGTGGAAAAAAACAACTCAGAAAGGGCTGAAATTTGGTATACTAAGATGTTTTTAATTTGTTAATTTAATTTGTTAATTGTTAAAAGTGTTTATAAAGATTTTAAAAAAATATATATATATTTCCTGAAGGAGAAGTGACAGTGGGGAGTGGTTGGTGGTTGCCGGGGGTGACAGTGGGGAGTGGTTGGTGGTTGCCGGGGGTGACAGAGTGAGAGGAGTGTGATACTCAGGACCGCTGAGAGAGATCCCTGTGTCTGGATAGACATCTGGATAGATGTGGTGATAAAGATGAAGGATGAGGTGATGGAGAAAAATGATGAGGTGGTGACATGTGGACAAAACCACGTTAAAAAAGGGCGCTTGCGTCAAGAAGTAACGCTCTTCCCCTGAGGAGGCCTGGGCTAGGCCCAAATGCATGACAAGAACTTTTTTAACACCTGATATAGCTTGATTTGACTAGAATGCATGAATATCATGCACGGGTTAACTTGTATATATATATATATATATATATATATATATATATGTATATGTTACTTTTTGATTGTTATGTGTCATAGAAGTGACTATACTGTGTGTGCTGATTGTACTGTTGCTATTTGTTCTCCTAGAATACTTGGTTTTGGGGTGATTCTTGTTTTCAATCCTACATAGACCCTGCTTGTATAGTTAACTACAGAATATATATAAGTGGTTTTGGTAATAGTAAAGGCAGTGATTTTTAAACCTACAAGGTTCATCGTGGAATATGGAGTATGTATGTTAAGCAGGAGTGAAGCTGGGATTATTCCTCACTCTGTCCATTTTAATTGAATCCAATACAACATCTCTCACAGCAGAAACTAACACATCTGCCTGCTGCAACAATCACACACCCAGCACTTCTCATCAGCATCACATTCCAAGCTCTCGTTGAATTTTAGTCCATGCTGCCACTATCAGGGATCTACACGACTTTATTTCTTTAAAAATACAACAACTAGTGCCCTTGGCAGAGTGCCACCCACCTGCTCTGTCATGCCAGGCACGTTATAAATTGCAAATCACTCCACATAGACAAACTGCATCTACTTATACCATGCGGGTTGGGGTTTTAATAACTGCCACATTGAGGTATTCAGTGAGAGTAGGAAAAATGTGGAGAAAACATATATATTAACGTATTGCAAATGTAGAATTATCTTTTTTTTAAAATTACATCAAACAAACATATAACAAAAAAAGTAAATGGAAACCCTTTGCAATATTTAGCATGATTGGCTGAGAGATTCCACAGCAGAGTGATGTACCTGGCAGAAAAGGGTAGTATGTGAGCCAATCATGTGACACTCATATTCAATCTTGGAACACTCTGTTAGGCTAAGTATGCTTCGCTGCTGCTGAGTCCCCGGGCTAATCAAAATAAATATTGCAATGTGTCCGGGGGCTTCTCTGTCCCCTTTAAACAAGCCAGAATAATGCTGCTATCTAGCAACCAAGGTCTTCCAAAGACAAATAGAAAGAATAAACACACAAAGGTTTATGGAAAGTTAGCTGCATTGCTGGATACTAATAACTATGGGATTCCCACAATTCATAGCTTTAAGCTTTAAAATCATAAATTTAAATAATCGTTGGTTCTTCCTCAGAATGCTTAAAATGTTCTTATTCTAAAATGTGGTGCTAAAATGTAATTATTGAAATTGTTTTTAAAAAGTACAAATGATTAATTTCCTCTTATTTGTAATATGTGGTCATATTGCACCACAGTTTCCATTTAATGTTTGTGGTGAGCAGAGTATATCCCTATTTTTGTCTATGATTACTAAACACCCAGGGCTTTCAGATGCAGTGAATCCTAGTAAACAGCAACTTTTTGAGGGTCACCAAATATTAATTTTGAATATTTTGTAGATTCACAGCAATCACACATCCTTACCGGACACCAGCATGCAATACATCTTTAATTTTGTAACAGGTTAGGAACTTATTTTCCAAATGAGATATCAGTAATAACCGAAAGCAGTTGGACATATATGATTAATAATATGCAGATTAGAGCCAAATGATTTTGGTACAGCTGAAATAAAAATAGAGGGTTTGCGCTTAGGTCTTAGTGGAGGGCTGAAATTACAATAATCTGTGTTGGAAGACCTATTAAAAGCAAAGACAAAGCCTTGTCCTCACTTTGAAAATAATTTACAAAGTGTGTTTCCAAATCCTTCCTGCAGCATACTTTAATATGTTCTTAATGAGCGCTACTATAGACCTGCATAGCAAAGTGAAGCAAACACAGAAATTGTGTGTATACATTCACTTACACTACTGGTGTCTATTAGCCAGTGCTCGAAGTGGGGGGTTATGTGTCGGTTTGATATACCGGACTTCTTCTCCCCACTCCATTTGAAGCTTCTCTCATGCTCTGCAGCAGGTGCTTTGCTTGCAAAGCATGTAAGCACAACATTAGCAGCCAACACTGCCTGAGCAGCAGGTAAGTGATCAGCTCAGCGATTGGGTCTTCTGGGGAATGCATAGGAGAAAATGCCTTTCTCACCTTTTTGGGAGCTTCATGCTCCGGTACATGCATTGATGATGTGAGCAACAGAGCGATCCGCAAGAGAAACTTTATACAGCACTCCTCCAACATCTAGGTAGCTGCTCCCCTCATAGACCAGACACCAGTGAAGATACATCAAGAGCTACTGACTAAAAAGTGGCTATTATTTATTCCATGTATTTCATTCCAATATATAGTGATACACTGTTATGTTTGTCGCTACCAATAAATATTGTCCGATGCAATTAATGTGATTCCAACGCACAAAGAGATTTAATAGCAAAATATAACAGAATTACAGCATAAGAAGGAATAGCAAAATAGAAGAAAGTATAACCAAATACATTACGCATAGCGCACTGAAGTCCAAATATCAGCCATCAGTCCTGAAGTCTGATTTAGCAAAGAGAATGAATGATATTGTCCAATGACTTTTTATGCAGTTTGAGTTAACAAATACCAGTGATGATGTCACAATGCACAACAAGATAAACTAAGGTCTTTCTTCATTGGTCCATGGGTAAAGTCAGTCCTGTACAATGCAGATCATAGGTCAGTTCAAAGAATTCCTTCCAAAGGTGGGGGCAGCTCACTCCAACCGCTGCTTAGGTGCCTGAGGGAACTGACTCAAGCTGGTGTGAACTAACCCTTTTTTATATGTGCTGCATACAATATTATAGAGTATCAATCTCATAACAATCAATACTATCGATCGCAGAGTGCGATCGCCTAGCCCACAATACCGGATTTATTCTGGTAAAATGAGGAATAATATAAGACCAAACACCATACATTTCTCAGGACCAGAACCATAAATACCCTTAATGTAAAAGTATCTTTGTATAAATAACCCTTAAGTCTTACTAATGAACCAATGTGAGTTGGAACTTTATTAAATGAGTACTATTTACAAATGTAAGTGTGAATGTAAGTGTATTTACTTTGTTTGAAATTGCGATGGCATAATTAACCCTTTTATGCCGTAGGGTACCAATCGCAATCCCAAGGAAACACCATTGCAATCCTTATTTAATCATTGAAACACCTTCATCTAATTATTCAACTTCAACAACACATACCACATTTCCTACTGCCACCATTACTCCCACATTTCACACTCACAATTAGAGGCCGATAAAACTACTTACTTGGGCTCACAAACATACATTTGCTCTATTTTGAGCTTACACTTTGACTGTGATTAAGTTTGCATAAAAAATTTGCCATTTATTAAGAATGGTACCAGTGCTCGAATTGGGCCGGTATACAGTAGTATGTCATACTGTCACTTCTCTCACTGCTCTAATAGACAGTTCTGTGTGGCTGTGTGCTGGGTGTATCCCCTCTTTCCCCTCCCCTTCCTGTATAACCATGCCGCCTTCTATTAGTTGATGTAATCTGTCCCCTATACCTATCCGATCAAAGGCATTTGTCAGCTGGTGCCATGGTCACCAGCTCTTTGCCCCGCCATTGCATAGTGTCCTGTGATAGTATACACTGTCCTGTGTGGCTCTATACTGCAATGTGATATTTTGTATTGGGATCGTCAGCAGCAGAGAGATCCAGACACACTGGTGCTCCAGCTGTGTAGGTGCATACAGGCAGGTAGAGGACCACAAGTTACTCCCGCAAAGCCCTGCGTTCCCTTAACCCATAAACTGACACAAGCCTGCTATTATGTCCAACAAGTACAGCCCTCTGGACGGCCTGGGGGCCCTGGATTGCCAGGTAGCTAAATGACATAAGATACATAAACCACTGTGTCTAATACATCCACCATGAAGGGTAAATTATAAACTACAAAATGTATCCACCAGCAATGCTTATTTTTAGGATTTTTCTTCTATATCCTGTACTATCTCATCATCTTCTACCTCCCATCCTATCTTACCTCCCCTGTCCCCCTTCTTAAACGTCCCGCCTGCCATTATCCCTACCATATCCCTCTATAACGCCTTTATTCTACCCTCCTACAACTTAGACCATTTAGCCTCTCTCTCTTCTGCTACCCACCTGAACCACAGAGCCTAATGTCACATCTGCTGCTATTATCTTGCATTACCCCCTCTCTCTAAAATGTAAGCTCTTACGGTCAGAGCCCTTTACCCTATGTCTTATATCTGTTTTCAAGCGCCGTCCCTGTGCTCCTTCATCCAAACAGGGACAGGCACCTTCTCTGCAGAAAGTTGCATCTGGTTGCTAATGCATCAGCGTCCGGCGGCTCATTCTGCACGTGCGCATCCCCTTGCTAAGCAACAGGACGCTATTCTTACAGTCGGTGGAAACAGCTGACGTTAGCGCTGCTGGCGGACCAATTCTCCTGCCTTTATTTAAGGAAGATTCTGGCAACATTAGGGTGCCAGAGTATTAGGTCTCCTAGCTCCTGGTTCTGACCTCGGCTACTCCTGACACTCCTCTTGGATTCTCCCTTTGGCTCTTCAACCTTGACTTTTATTTGACGTCTGCCTGCCTGCCTATTCTTTTGGAACCTCCTTGTGTCCTGCATTGACCACATGGCTAGACCTCAGCACTCCTGACCATCCGATTATCTTCACCTATTTCGCTGATTACCCTCCATGCGCGCCTCTCACAGCTAAATCCAAACCTCCTTGTGGGGGTCTCTGGTGAAGACCAGAGGAGTATTAGACTCCGCGCTTCCAAATAGGGTAGTGCCAAAATCAGCAGATAACTCCAGTTGCTGACATCTGTCCTCACCGTCTTCCTTGTAGTCCCAGTCATGTTTCTGTATGTCATGAGATTTGTTCTGTTAGTTTTAGCCAAACATTTTATTATTCTGCCTAACTGTACCCATGTTATTAACTTTACTTTTTCGTGTATATTTTATCTGTATTATTATGTCAGGTACTACAGAATCTGTGGCGCTATACAAATAAACAGTGGTGATGATAATGTTATGTGGGAATTGTGTGTGGGGGGAGGTTCCAAAGTTAATTTCAAACTATCGAACTCCACTCACATTTTCTAAATTCTCACTTCAACCACTGCTATCAGCAATAGAGCACAAGTAATAGGCTTTAAGAACCATCCTTCAACACCTTTGTGTATAAGAGCTAAAAGTTGCCAGTTCTCTGACTGGCCAACTAAATTAACAGGGACTCCATCACTGTGTTTTTATTTTCTCTTTGTATTTTTGTGTATGTCTAGTTATGCATCTAGTTTCTATGATGGTGCTAGTAACTCTGCCCACAAAGATCACCATTTAATACAATTCCATTGTTTGCTTTCACTTATCTACTTCCAGATTATATTTATCTTCTCCCAGAGCACTGCTGTCAATTTAGTTAAGGAGCGAAAATTCTCTTACAACACAATATCTTGGGAAAGTGGCCCAATTGCAAGGGATAAATGTGACAACATTAGGACCTGAGTATGATGTAAATGGTGTGGACAGGTACTGAATAGCCCAAAAATATAACAGACAGCAAGCAGAGGGAACAGAACTGAAATCCTCAGTTTGCTTATATGTGTCTAAGGGAGAATAGTGGGGAACATATGTTCAAGTGGAGAGTGGTGAAGATATATGTGACTCACACCCTCTTCAATCTCTCATTGTCACACAAGTTCCCTGGCCATTCTCCCTTTATCATGTATGCTTCTCCTCCAAACAAAAAATCATCACAGGTTTCTACCTGCAGAATGGTCTGGTGGAGGAGTCTTCTGGTCTTCAAGTAGCTCCCACCTCTGTTGCTTTATGTGAGAAGGAACTCTGGGCAGAATGACCATGTCTCCCACTAGTGATGTCTTCGGTGCAATGCACAGACTGCTTACATCATGGGTCTGCTGTTGTGCAGTACAGTACTATGACCCATCCTCCACTGGATACTGCAGCAGTGCAAACTGGGAGAGCAGAGTGAAGTGGGACACATCTCCCAAAAATGGGGACTGTCCTATTAAAATCAGGATATATTGCCCTGCTCTCTCCTACCTGTTCTTGCAGCTTTGATTACCTTCTGCTTGCGTGTTAAGCTCAGTCGCTGATTGACAGACCTGGGAATTTTGGGGCTCTGGAAAAGGGATAGGTGCTATCCAACTTCTGGAAAACCAAGTGAACACTGTAACACTCCCCCCCACCAACTTCAACATTAAATCATATCTTCATGTTTATTAAATAGATCTCCATACCCCATCAATAAAGTATTAGTCACTACATTTAATTCACAGTCCCAACATTACATTATTAGCCCCCACAATATATTAATAGCACTTATTATAAACACATTACATCAAAAGACCCCATTCTCAATAAAAAGAGACGTCATATTAAATGAATAGCCGGATCTGTGTATGCATTATATATACTGCCACATTAATACCTCCCATGTTACATTAACAGCCCCCATCCATACAACTGACAGGAAAAATGCAAAAACACCTTGGTTAAATTCTAGGTTCGAGCCTGCAAAGCATTCATTTTCTTGAGTAGAAACATGTCGATCCTTACCTTCAGTTGTGAAATTCAGGCTGGTTGATATATAACAGCTGACTAGGCTGATCATGTGACCAGCCCTTCTTGTGATGTCACTTGGTCAAGGTAAGCAGTGCGGGTTTGCATTTTTTTTTCCAAATTGTAAATAAGCTTTAGGGTCTCTCACAAGATCAGTCCTATTCATTCGATCCACTGTAGATTATACACACTTCTATAAATTGATGTTAATGCATAGCTGCTGTACCTATCGAACAATAAACAATTAATGAGAATTGACAAACAATGTTTGCTCTGTGACTTCCATGTAGTTCTCTTTCATTATCACAATATTTTCAGGATTAGTATTTTAACATCACATTTCATTTTGTAATGTTGTGATGACAGAGAGCACAGCATGCAGCGTCTGTCTCATTACAAAACAACAAAGATAAGGTCAGAGCTTCAAAGACTCTCACAGTTTAACACCATGATAGCTTAGACTGGGAAAAGAGCGCCAGTTAATTTAAAATAAATACAATAAAATATATTTTTTAAACAATTAGATGTAAAATCACTTTCAGTTAGAGATGTTCTCTATTTTTTTGTATTGAAGAACTCACTTAAACAATGAAAATGTTATTTTTTTCACTACAATCATTATACAAATAAATCACTTAATTCAATTGAAAAGACATCTAAGAAATGTCGTTTATATGGCAGCCACTTGGGTCAGTGCTTTAATCACTGGGTATTCTGAGCACATTAAGGGCCTTTAATGAGACAAAGGGGAGAGCCTATAATAAAGGTCGATTTGCAGAACATAATTTATTTTTTAGCAATTTACAGGTCTATTTACTAATCACCAAATCTGTTAATGGCAAATCAGCATATAAATCACTAGTTTTCCAAACCAAATATTGGCAGATATTGAAAAATCACTACAATAACAGATTGCTCAGTGTGAAATATAGACCAGTTAAGGACAGATTTAGTAAATAACTGTGAAAACCACAAAAATGGTTTCACTGGTTTGCTTGTAAAACCAGTAAAATTAAAAATTACAGAACACACTTAAGCATGTATGGAGCTTTTCTCATTCATTTCAATGGCCCATTCATTGCAGTGGAGAGTTTCCAGTGCAATAGAAACACCACAAAATGAGTATGCCAATTTAAATGAATGTGAAAATCTCCAGTAATAAAAAATAATAATAGTAAAGGAATCATGCAGCCTGCCCACCCTGTGGGGTCACCCTGCCATAATGAAAACTGACCCCAAGCTGGTTATTGCATTATTGGTGCCTGTAAAGGGGGGCCTTCAAAAGCACTGCATGTATTCCGCCCAGAGATGAGTCTTGCACTGGAAAGCGCTAGGACTCTTCCAGACCCCCATCAGGTGTGGTTTTCAAGGTAATGCACAAGATTAGGACCTTTGGAGCTGCAATTAGTAAAAATAAGTCAACAAATATGCAATTTTAAAATTAACTTTATTTGGAAAAAAGGACTCCACAAACTCTTCTATACTACTTTATTAAATCTAAATCTAAAATAAAATCTTCCTTTCTTCTTCTCTCATGAACAATTTTAGTACAAGCAGGAGGAAAATCACAAATGATCTTAAAATCCCCATACAATCCGACACATCTGCTCACTAACACTGCCTGCTGCTAAATGGAGTTCCTGGGTCTACCCTTGACCAACAGGTTAACACAAATGGCTGGATTTTGCTCTATCAGGGGGTCCCCACACTTTTAGTGGTTTTAGTGGACACTAGCTCAGGCTGCCCACCACTGGGACTGATTAAAGATCTGGGGGTAAATGTATGAAGCTCCGGGTTCTTCAACACCCGCGAGTTCGGTGTCTTCAGCGCTTAAATTTAAAGCGGCGCTGCCTTGTAAAGGGAAACTTAGTACAGGCTTACATCAGATGAAACCTACCTGGTGTATAGGCAGTAGAAAAATCTGACTCATTTGTTTTTGAATATGGTATAAAGAGAGAAGACCTTGAAATACTACTAAAGAAATTTCAATAAACACGCCTCCCAGTAAAAAACGTAATAATGTCTTTAACATAGCAACTACAAAATGGGAGGAGATTATACAAACATACGTGCTCACACTCAAATTACTGACAATGAAATGTGATTTTTGTGAAATTACTAATGAGCTAATAAGAGACAGGATTGTATGAGGCATTCAAAATTACACTGTCCGCATGTAGTTAAGAGAGAAAAGGGACTTACACTAAAGAATGTGATTTATATGGATGCTCAATAAGCAATCTGAGAGGAACTAAAGAGAGTTGAATGGGGATGACATACCTAACTACAGTGAAGCAAATACACCACTGCTCCAACTTCTCTACCAAGATGCAGAATGGTGTTGGCAAGTGCACCAAGATGCTGGATAAGTGGAATATCCTCCCATCAGAGGTGGTAGAGGCTAATACAGTAGAGCAGTTTAAATATGCTTGGGATAGACATAAGAATATCCTTATAAAGAATAAAGGATCATATAGGGTATCAGGCTACCAAAGGTTAATAAAATAATGAGCAGACTAGATGGGCGAAGTGGTTCTTATCTGCTGTCAAATTCTATGTTTCTATGCTGCATTTGCAAAGCTAAAGGTTCTGCTGGCAAGCCTCCCTGTGGTCCAGTACTTCAATGTACACCAGCCAAAAGTACTGTCTGAAGAAGCTTCTCAGGATAGGTTAGGTGCACTTTGTCTGCAACACAACAAACTGGTGATTTTTGCACAGATTGTAAAAGAATCATAAGCACTAGTATTCACATGCCAGAAGTTCCATTATTACATCTATGCCTGCTCAACTGTGGAAACAGACTACAAATCATTTATCACTATTCTGAAAAAGCCACTTCACACAGCATCCTCATGCATTCAGAGAATGATGCTCAACCTTCAGCATTACAACAAGGATATCATTGACAAACATAGCAAGTAACTGTATGTCGCAGATAGTCTTTCACGTACATACCTGCCACAATCTGGGCATGTTGACCTGTAGAGGAGTATGAAGTCATGACCCTTCAAGTGCTTCCTCAAGGAGAATTGAGGAACGTAAATGTGAAATGTAAAACTAGCTGATGGTCTATGTAATCGTCTGTCACAAACTGTCAGGAATAAATAGAGTTGCAACATGTCATATATTCCTTCTATGTTATGATGGATGAACTAACTGTAAATGGTGGAATACTATTGCAAAGTCAAAGGATCATTATACCTTATTTTCTCCAAAAGTGTTACATCCAACAACTTTATCAAGGGTACTCTGGTATGGAGGCCACAACGTGGAGAGCATGGGAGACAATGTTCTCGTCATCTGTCTATATTCAAAGAGAGATTTCCCTTTGTGCACCCTGTAACGTGCTTACATCTCACCAATCTGAAGAAGCACTGCACCTGCACAAGACCCCTGACATGCCATGGACACTCACTCTAGATACATAATCCAAGCTGATAACAACACGTGTGAAACTGACACTATATCCTACAAGTGCCTGAAGGATCTGCTTTGGCCCATACACCAGTGGCAACTGCCCCACCAGTAAATTCCACATCGTGACAGAGACACTGAATACCAAACCTTCAGATGTTAAGGTTCCTCCAAGTTCAGTGGGACTCATCATCATCAACATTTATTTATATACCGCCAGCAGATTCTGTAGCGCTTTGGACTCATGGATGGAAGTTTGGATCACGAGCCACCACAAATGCCTGCTACTATCACCAAGTCTGTGAGGGTATCAAACACATAGTTTTTTCTTTTTTTTTAATTGACCTCTTTCCCTCATCCATCCAAGTGACGCCTATGTTTGCTATCACCATCATCATCATCATCATCATCACCTTTTACTTATATAGTGCCAGCAATTTCCGTAGTGCTTTAAAATTGAAATACTGTCGCATGTTCTTTTGAGGAGAGGGATGTAGAGTTATGCAGCATCACAGGGTGCTGGTACGTATTATGGGAGGTGTGATCCCGCACAATCAGATGTTATATTATGTAGGTGCCAATCTCACCACCACTTGTATCGTAGTAGCCAAATCAAGGAAATGTATTAAATCAGAAGCAAGTGTAGCCCATTATTGCTTACACACATCTACCACACAGTATGAAGCTATTAAATGATATACAAAGATGGAATAGTCATGTGCAACATTACCTGATTGTAAGACAACCATATACAGGAGTCTCTAGATTCAGCTTGTGGGAGAGAGTTGGCAGGTATATGGTAGGGGGTATGCCTTACCTCTACTTCTCCTACTACTTTAATGGTAAAATTGTTATAATCAAATAAAATAATGCTACTATATATCTGTTCACATAATTAGCTAAGATAAAATTGAATATGTTTATATTTTTAAACCTCAGTATCCAGTAATTACACATCCCTTCAAGAATACCTATAGAGGCAAATGCATATTTAATATCATATATGCCTAAACTGCTACGGAATTTGCTGGCGCTATATAAATAAATGTTGATGATGATGATACTCTTGTTTCTACTTTTCATTATAAAAAACCTTTGGCTATTTGCACATGGTATGCTTTTAAAATGAGGGCAGACTTCTGCTATATTCCATAGCTACAGCAGTTCTATTTTGTCTGTGTCCTCAATTTTTCATTGTAAAGTAAATACATTGCTCCCTCTTTTGAATATCCCTTTATAATGCCAGCATCATATTCTAATAAAAAAACATATTCATTCCATTATAGGGCCGAACTGGCTTACCCATCCAGGGAGATTGTTATCATGCATTTTACATTGCATAATTAGACTGTAACTGCAACATTCTGTAATGGTCTTCACCACAGAATATGTGTTCTCTGTCTGTTAGCACCAACAGACCTAATGGATTATTAAGTGCATTTGTTGTGACAAATTTTGTTTTTGAATTTTAAGATACATCAACACAATGATTTGTGAATAGCTTTTGCTTTTTGTAGTTGACCTTTGTTTCACATTATAATCTTGTTATTTCCATTATTTTGTTTCATCAGTTTTTGTGCTCACTTGTGACATTTGTCTTATGCACTTTCAGGAAAAATGAGGGAATGCGCCGGTATCATTCATACAGACTAGAGGCCATGTATCATTGTGAACAGATTATTGGGGAATCAGAGAACATCATTTTGACAGATGTCATATCAGTTGGAAGAGTGTGAGAATGTCATGTAATGTCAGTTACATATAGCATTTTTACATGAGTATAACATATCACAGTTACAATACTTATCTTCAGGCTCCTGGAAAAGGATATTAACCTTAAATAACAAATACTTGTGTTATTACATAGCTGTTTGCAATGAAATAGTCGGGAATGGGTGCTCTACCAGCTCTAATCCTATGAGCTTACTGGTACACAGAGATACTGTAATATCTGGTGCAAAAACACTACCATACCATATGCTTTTTTTTTTTTTCTTTATAAAAACGCAAACCAATTTATATAATTATACTATAGTCTCTATAAATAAAGATATACTATACTCTTTATAAATAAACAGCCAATTTATATAATTATACTATACTCTTTATAAATAAATAACCAATTTATATAGTTATACTATACTCTTTATAAATAAACAGCCAATTTATATAATTATACTATACTCTTTAAATATGTCAAATATATAAATGTTTCATTTACCATAAAATTTGAAAATATCCTGTTTATAGACACTGTATATATTTTCAATGAATCCCCTGAATTAAGTGAAGATACATTCATGACAGGTAGATTCTGTTATTAAGTAGTAATATCAGTCAATTGTTCTACCATCCATAGACATTACCCACTTACGCACTGATTTTGCTACTGACAATGAACTAAATCATGTCCTATTGCAAGCATAGTCTGTGACAGAAGTGGTGCAACAGTGGCCATAATCCTACCCATGACATAGCATCTAACAGAGACATCTTTGACAGTGTTATCCTAGTTAGTAATGATATTGGAGGTTTATTTACTTCATTGGAGAACTGTCTCCATTCTGCTATTTCCACTGCTACAACATCACTAGACACTAGTGGTATATCTCAGGTACAGATAAATGTCTCTACAGCATTTGCTACAGACACTTTGCCTTTTTCCCAGGATTTATTCACTTCCAGATTCTTGGTGGCAAGTACAGCAATTCAAGGTCTAATGCCTGTGGCATATGCTAAAGATTTAGGCAGCCCAATGTTCTGCCCACTATGGTCTTTGACTTGTCAGTATTTAATACTGCCAAGAGGAGGCTGCATTAAGGACTTGATGGTGGACACCTGCAATCTATACAGTAATGTTTTGCTCTTGGGCACCTCCATCAATACCTTCAGAGGGTGCACAGGATGGATTTAGGCAAGGTTGGCATGGCTATGATTGCCACTGCAGAGGTTCTTGTCTGCACTGGTACTGCTATTTCTGCATGTGATGTTGGTGCCACTAGCAGTGGAGCCCCTAGCAGAGGTTGTCAGGGACAAATGCAGGTGCAAGCAGCCTGCTGGAAATGTTGCCAGTGCTGTGGATTCTGTTCTTCAGCCCCATCCAACACCCAGGCAGCAGGATACAATTGTGGGGGCAGAACTAGTTACCAGTCAGAGTAGGTTCCTGTCCCTTTCTATTGAGATGATACATAATCTCATGTCCCTGTATCTGACTGTTTGCAGTGTCTCTCTTTTGGAGTGTGAGATCTGAATGCTGTTACAGATACAGGAAAAACACATGAGCATCACTCAACCTGACCGATGTCAGGCTATGGAGGCGGAGCCTAAGACTGCCTGCAGCCCTATATACACATTCAGATAACACACTAGAACATGGACACACCTGAGTGTCACACTAGGACATGGACACACAAGTTTTGAAATGGGCGGATTTACTAAAGACCAAACTGCCAGTAAAATGACAGCGTAACAAAGCACCACTTTGCAAATCAGCATCTTTATTTTTGACATGATCAAGCTAGAAACAGTCAGAATTACTAAGCTGCTGTTTGACAAACCGCCGGATAAACCACCAGCAAAACCGTGAAAACAAAAGAGGTGGTTATGAGAGGCGAGATTGCTCAAAACTGCATGCTGTTGGAGCTATTCACAACATAAGGAAGCACCATTGACTTGTGACTTATGGGATCAATCATTATCTATTGATTATGGGGCAAAAATAATTTATAATAAACTAAATTTTATTTTCCATTATATTAAGGGGACAACATTATTGTATTATTATATTATGGGGCAATATGAAGTGCTGCATGTGTGCATAATAAGTAATTATTGCCTCCATTAGCAATCAAATAGTATTTTCCCTTAATATAATTATATATTCATATTGCTCCCATAATGAAATACAATAATATTTCCCCCTTAAAATAATAAAATTAAGATTTGCCCACATAGACTAAATATAAATTAGAATCAGTGAAACCAGGGTGCGGCCCTTTAAATGAATGAAATATATACAATGGATAAAATCATTGGAGATGAGAGAGGACAGCCAGGACAATTAAGACCACTGTGTAAGTGCAAACAAAAAAAAAGTCTAGTCTGGCGCTCTGAAACAAACAATATATAAATCACTATATATCTATATAAATCACTTTATATCTATACTGAGATAAGCTCACCGGCTACCGTCAAGGCATCTCCTGTAGGTGAGACCCTATCCTTTATAGCAACATATGTACTCTGGGTATCATAGTTAAAACGTCCCTGAGTCTCCATTTTCAAAGTCTGCAGTAACCTATGAAGTGTACACATATTGCTACACAGGCTAGGGACTCTCCTACAGCAGATGCCTTGGCGTTGTCAGGTAAGCTTATCCAAATATAGCTATATTGTGCACTAAACTCTTCTACTTTTATATATATATATATATATATATATATATATATATATATATATATATATATTAACACATAGTGATTTATATATTACTTGTTTCAGAGCCAGGCTATATTTTCTTTTGATAATTATAAATTAATTTTTCCCTTTAATCAATAAATTATAATTGCCCCAAGTTAACAGTGCCTCCTCTTATGTTCTGAATGACAGGATATGCTGTCTGAGCTATATGGGAAATCAGAAGCAGGTAGAAAAAAATCCACCTGTGGTTTAGCTATTTTTGCATTGTCAGCCATTTAACATCCCAGCCTCAAACCGCCCTATAATAAGTGGAGCAGTTTGGAGCACTAAACTGTTGGTGATGTGTGGCGGTTTAAAACCACCTCCAAATATGAGTTTTAGTAAATCTACCTCTATGTTCTAAAGTTTGCTTAGATGTGTTAAGATTCAAATAGTTATTTTTAGTTTCATTGATACTTTACAGGGCTGTGAAAGGTCTGGTTGTGGTGGTATAAATCTTCCTGTATGTAGTGGAAATTATGCCAGGAAGACAATGCAGCATTTCAGTTTTTCATTTCTCTAGAACAATTTGTGAGATCTTGTACAAATGCTATTTAAATATTGTACAGTCGCCCCATAAAACTGAACGCTGTATTTAAACTGCATGAGATTATGGCAGTTACACAGGAAATAATTTTCTTTTACACAGCAAAAGGTGATCACTTCAGCAGAAGGTCGTACTCTTATTTTTTTTTGCTAACAATTCATTTTTAAGACAAGTTTTACAAAGTTAAACTGTCTTCCGTAGGTCAGACAGTTCTGAATGTCCCTCTCCAATATTCCCAGCTCATTTCATTTCTCTATAGAGATTTCATTAACGGTGTGTTGGCATTTTTCTCAGATCTTTGTGTTGTCTACTTGACCTGAGAGTAATATTCTGGAACATGCAAGATTGTACTTGAAACATGTATATATTTATGTATATACAGAAAAGCAACTGACTTTTAATTGTGTTGATTACTATATATTTCTTTGTACAGCTGCTTGTTTAGGTATGCACTGTGGCGATGAATGAAACACTTCTAAATTAATTCTACATATAAAACTGTCAACCACAGGTATGTAGGCTGCATAGTCAAGGGCTTAGCTACAGTAGGTGCAGGGGGAGCAGCTGCTGTGGTGTCCACAGCTGAAGGGGCCGCATTCCATGTTAAAGCCCTATATGTTTGTTTTTTCAACATAGGGCGGTACCAATTGTTTGCTATGGGGCCCACAAATATTTAGTTGTGCCCCTGTGCATAGGTATAGATATAGTCTGTGCAATTTATCAATGTTGAGAATTGTTTACATTTTAGGTCAATGGGGGTGATTTGGGTATTAATTTAGGGATGAAAGAGTATGTATTTTGAGGAGACTCCTTTATTTTGTAGTGGACATAGCATTATTTAATTACACCCTAGCCTATGTTTATGCATTTGAGGCATTATTTAGAGTTGAACGATTTGTATTTGAGTAAAGATGTGTCAGCACACTTTTTTTCCACATCTGTATTTTGAGATGTGCATCTTTAGATATGCGCAATCTTAAGCCTAGTGTACAGCTGCATCTGCCACAAAGTTGCATTAATAAGGAACTAGCATAGTGCCTGCAATCTCCAGCTGTCCAGGAACTAATGATGTACCTGTAAACACCAACTACCTAGAGCCAGGAACTAGCACAGTGCTTGTAATCACCAACTGCCCAAAGAACTAGTGCTGTACCACGAACTGCTCAGGGCCAGGAACAACCACTGCGCCTGTGATTATCAACTGCCTGGAACCAGGAACTAGTACTGTACCTTTAACCACACACTGCTCTAGGCCAGAAACAAGCTCAGTGCATGTGATTATCAACTGCTTGGATTTACTAATTATCAACTAATGTTGTACTTTTTATCTTCAATTGTCCGCAGCCATGATCTGACTGGATCAGCACGCTGTAATTACCAACTGCCCAGAGCCAGGAACTAGCACAGTGCCTGTAATCACCAACTAACCAGAGCCAGGATCGGGTGCAGTACCTGTAATTACTAAATG
This sequence comes from Mixophyes fleayi, assembly GCF_038048845.1. NCBI lineage: Eukaryota > Metazoa > Chordata > Amphibia > Anura > Limnodynastidae > Mixophyes > Mixophyes fleayi. The sequence goes on along the minus strand of NC_134406.1, from coordinate 49,859,056 downwards.
CCTGGAGAAAGAACTATCATAGTGCTTGTACCGTGTACATGAACATATAACCCCACCAACAAATACAATTTATATTCCACTACCTTATGTTTCAAGTGTACCTCACTCCTTTTAGATTGTAAGCTCCTTTGAGCAGGGCCAGCTTTAGATTCTGATTCATTTCATGGTATGTTATTTGTTTCTATGGTGCTTTATAAATAGAAGATAATAATGATAATATTTATAATAGTAATCATCATTATCAACTCCAAAGTATGTACCCAGCTAATGTAGGTACAAAATGCGTGTCTTTTAGCTAACTTATTTCAAGATCTGTGTAACTCAATATAAGACACATTACAAAGGGGAGTGTTTAACTTACATCTACAAGCCCCTAGTACACAAGGGCCTACAAGTGCAAGATATGAGCTAGTCTAAGTACATACGCAAGTTGTGCACATGCTATCTACTAATTTTGTACAAAAATCCATCTTTACACAAAAGTTCATGGGTCTGACTCATTAAGGAGCGTAAATGCCGATATGTGCCGCAATTACATAAAATCATACTTCCTATGCCCAGAACCGGAGCATATAGCAGAGAATGCAGCAACGTCCAGTTCATCTATGATCACAAAGGACCCTTAATATAGCCTACAATTTCAAGAGCGGAACAGGGAGGGGACTGGTCGTATGCACGTGGTCAATGAACACTAAGGGAGTGTCAGGGTCGTGCGCCCGCAGCAGCATCTGATTCAAGCTTTGGGCATCTCTAAGTAGCACATCTCCCCCCTCCCTGCTGCTAGATACCCCAATCTGTCACACCCGTCCTCACTGCTGCCCACTTATCAAAATCCTTCCACTGTTGCCTGATACCCTGTTCTGTTACACTCCCCCTCCCTGATTTCAAACACCCCCTCTGCCGCATTAACACCCTCCTGCTGTCAGTCACCCCAATCCATCACACTCCCCCTCCCTGCTGCACACCTATCACACTCTCCCTCCCTGCTGCACACCTATCACACTCCTCCTCCCTGCTGCACACCTATCACACTCTCCCTCCCTGCTGCACACCTATCACACTCCTCCTCCCTGCTGCACACCTATCACACTCCTCCTCCCTGCTGCACAACTATCACACTCCTCCTCCCTGCTGCACACCTATCACACTCCTCCTCCCTGCTGCACACCTATCACACTCTCCCTCCCTGCTGCACACCTATCACACTCCTCCTCCCTGCTGCACAACTATCACACTCCTCCTCCCTGCTGCACACCTATCACACTCCTCCTCCCTGCTGCACACCTATCACACTCTCCCTCCCTGCTGCACACCTATCACACTCCTCCTCCCTGCTGCACGCCTATCACACTCTCCCTCCCTGCTGCACACCTATCACACTCCTCCTCCCTGCTGCACACCTATCACACTCCTCCTCCCTGCTGCACAACTATCACCCTCCTCCTCTTGCTTCCAGACAGCCCAATCTGTCACATTCCCTCTCCCTGCTTTCAGAACCCCCCTCTGCATTATTAAACACCTCACTGCTGTCAGTCAACCCAACCTGCCACAATCCCCCTCCCTGCTTCCAGACATCCCAATCTGTCACCCCTCCCCCCTCCCTGCTGCATACTTATCACACTCCTCCCCCTGCTGCAAGGCACCATAATCTGTCACACTCCCCCTCCCTGCTGCACACCTTTCACACTCCTTCCCCTGCTGCCAAGCAACCCAACCTGCCACAATCCCCCTCCCTGCTTCCAGACATCCCAATCTGTCACCCCCCCCTCCCTGCTGCATACTTATCACACTCCTCCCCCTGCTGCCAGGCACCTCAATCTGTCACATTCCCCTCGCTGATTTCAGACACCCCCTTTGCTACATTAAATCCTCCCTGCTGCCAGACACCCCCAACTACCACACCCCCCTCCCTGCTTACAGACACCCTATTCTGGAACACTTTTCCTTAATGCTGCCAGACACACCATCTGCCACACTCCCCATCCCTGCTACCAGGCACCCCAATTTGTCACACTCCTACTCCCTGCATTCAGACAACCCCTCTGCCACATTAACCCCCTGCCTGCTGTCAGACACCTCAATCTGTCACACTCCTAGTATAGCCAGAATGTTCTTATAACCGTATTTAAATGGAAACGTTTCTTGAGATCCGCTTGTATTTGAATATGGGTGTATGTGTGCAATTTTTGGCCTTTTTAAAAAAAAAAAAAAAAAAAAAAGAAGATAAGCAAATTGCATTAACTCTGCATTCCTTCTGTAGAGGTACAAAGCTATGATTAAACCCTCTCGAACATAATGTCATTATATGTGTTTTTTTACAGTACTGTATACTAAACTCTAAAAAACAATCAACTGATGTATGTCTCATGAAAGCATCCTGACGAATGCCTGTGTTTTACGCTGTTATGCAATAAATTGTTAATGTGCATTAAACAATTTACAACAGCCCTATGAAAATGCCAATTACATGTATTATTTAAAAGTGTCGTGTACTAAAGTCTGAAAGCAAATGAAACAACTGATGCGTGTCTGACTGGAGCATAACTACACATATTATTGTAGAGTCTAATATTAAAATTTTACTAGTACATAAATCAGATGATATCTGTATAAGTAGAATTAAGATACGTTACATTTTTGCAGTTGCTTATTTTTTGCCTGCTGGACTGCAACCAAGTACACTTTTTTGTTGTTTCTTTTCTGTTTTCTGTTTTAGAGAAGAAGATTGATTTTATTCACATATGCAAGGTTAGGGCTAGAAACAATGGGACCCAGAGAAAAAGATAATTATTTTGCTATAGCATATGACATGCCAGGATACCAGGATGTTAGAGCCTAGACTCACAGTGTAGACAGGGGCAAGCACAGGATTTCAAAAGGGGGGTTTCCAAATGTTTGCTTGGGGCGGTCTATTTAACAAGTATCGTGGTGGTAATTGTACCTCCACAATACCTATTCTGTAATTGCCATCACAGTATGGAGACAACAGATTAACATAATTTGAAAACAATGTATTATTTGAATAAAACATTTTAATGATTAAAGATTTTAAAATATATATATACTTTTAAAATAAATTTAATTTATTTTTTTAAGAAGGGGTTTGCCGCAGATAATTAAAAGAGCCTCACTGTTTTAACTCCTTCCGTGATTTTGTGATGTGGAAGGGACTCCAACTGAACTCAGCTTCCTGTTCCCAATGATGGAGGAAACTCTTTAGCAGGAAAAAGGGATGGCATCTGGTCCTAACTCCTGGGAGACTCATGGAACCCACCTGGCTCCATTTAAAAATATGGCTGTTGTGTTAAACTTCCCCATGTCCAGGAAGTAAAAATGGGTCACAGTACCATGTGCATCCTCCTCCCATCTGAGGAGAAATCCACCTCTCCCAGCTGACCCAGGTGCTGTCCTCTGGTCATGGTAACAAAGTGGTTGTAACAAAATTTAGGAAGGGCAATCAAGTGTCCACAAGAATAAGTGCATTAAGATAACTTCTTTTAACAATGTGAGACAGTTGGAGGGAATGTTAAATACATTAGAGATTGTACAAAGTTGGGCAACTAAAATGGGGCTTGGCCAACAGCACAAAACTAAGACTAAAAGATCTTAATATGTATTAATAAATATAGTTTGGAACGGAGAAGGTAAAGGAGGGGCATGATAGAAACTTTCAAATATATCAAGGGTTTTAACATGGTACTGGAAGGAAACATTCTTCAAAGGAAGAGAAGTATTAGAACACGAGGACATGCACTGAGACTGGAGGGAAGTAGGTTCAGAGGATATTTGAGAAAATATTTTTTAACAGACAGGGTAGTGGATAAGTGGAATATCCTCCCATCAGAGGTGGTAGAGGCTAATACAGTAGAGCAATTTAAACATGCTTGGGATAGACATAAGGATATCCTTAAAAAGAAATAAGGAACAAATAGGTTTGGGTGTTACCATAGGTTAAAAAATGGTCAGAATAGATCAGTCAAGTGGTACTTATCTGCCATCAAATTCTACATTTCTATGTTTATAACTTAGCTGGTGCTTCCATAGACTATTGTGAATAGAGAAAACTGCAGGGCTCTAGACATCCTAAACCCCTTTTTTGTGCTTAGAGTTGAAGACGCAGACATATTTATACATAGGATAATGCAGTAAATTATAAGGATATTATAAGTCACCAAGGAGATCTGTGACCATGCATTATTTTTATACAGACTATGGATCTCCAACTTGACATCTAATATCTGTGAATTATTTCTCATACACAATTTTCCTAATGAACACCGACGTGATGATATCAGAACGCATCATTTATAAAGAATTTTATAGGAGTTATTCATATATTATCCCCACTTGTGTATTATAATGTTAACATTATAATCCCAGATATGTGTTGTTGTTTATTAGACTGATGGATCTAGTTAACTTATTCTTATGTAGAATTTGTTTACATTAAGAGCAAAATGACACATTACATTCATTTGATGAGGCTTAACTCACTTTCATGGAAACTTTTTTATGTGCTTATTGGACATATTAAGACATACAGTACATGTGTAATAATATTCATATTACTTTAACTAGCTTTCCCAAAATGTGTTACAACTGTGCCAGCGAGGCACTAAGAAGCCATTATTCTAATATTAGGGCCATCATCTCCTATCAGTGACAGTGTTCTCACAATATAATAACATAGGAAAGTGGTCTAGTGGCAGAGATACAGCCTAATTTTTGGGGGGTGACGTGATTTACGTTCTGTTTCCCTTTTTTCCTCGGTTGAAACCTGGTTGAAAGAATTAAGAGATGACAGATAGCAGGCAAAAAGAAGGAACTATATATATATATATATATATATATATATAGCTATTTACTAAGACTGCATTTAGTTAAACAATTTTGCTACACCACATGAATTCAGTAATTTACTTTATCTAGTTTGTGCTGGACAGATAAAAGCTAATTGCTTTTGTTGTCAATTTTATTTTTTGTTGCTTTTCTCATATAATATTATTGGGATAAACGCATCTGAAGAACCAACAATATATTCCATGTTATGGAGTTTGCATCTTCTTATCTGGAATGTTGTGTCAAGCAATAAAACAGTTCTGAAAACATAATCATAGTGTTACTTAATATTCAGTAATATTACCTTTTCTTTTTTGACCCGTAAAAGTGGTGTTAACAGTCATGTAATTACATTCCCAATGTTAGATGAAAATGTACTGAGAAAAATATTAAAATATTGTGTATGTGTCTTTATAATATTTATCCCAGCATTTGATCATAAATGGCAGATGACATAACATAATTCCACCCTTATTATAGTACTATAATAGACACAATGTTATGGCAATTCCGTTTATGCAAAATACACAAAGCACTTGATGCAATCAATGTTAATAAATTATCAGGTACAGGTGGGATCTATACATTGCTGTAAATTGAAATGATCTTTATTATTCAGCAAGAGCGTTTAGAGGTGATAACTTATATTCTTTATAAGAATGTCAGAGGCGTAAATTTTGTACCTCTAATGATTTCATCACATATAATGCTATCTACCACTCCTATAGAAATGCCCTGAACACTGCAAAACAAACATACTTCCAATCTCTCATCTATGCTCAGGCTTCTAACCCAAAACGTCTTTTTAACATATTTAAATATTTTCTCAATCCTCCCACCGCAAACCTTCTTACTACCATCAGTGCCCAGGATCTTGCTTCCTATTTCAAGGACAAAATAGATAAGATCAGACTTGAAATGGTATCATCTCCCTCAACAAGCTATCAGCTCAATTCCTTTGTAGTACCCTCTGACACTCTCTCTTCATTTGATTCCACAAATGAAGAGGAAGTTTCTACTCTCTTCTCATCTTCTTACTCTGCCTCCTGTCCTCTTGATTCCATACCCTCACAAATTGGTAGGTCCCTGTCTCCTGTGCTCATTCCACCTCTAACCAAAATCTGTCATTTCTCTCTCTACTGATATTTTTCCATCACTATTCAAGCATGCAGTGATTACTTCTATTCTAAAAAAACAAATTCTGACCCAAACTCTCTCTCAAATTACTGCCCCATCTCTCAGCTCCCATGCCCCTCCAAGCTTCTCGAGAGAATTGCCTACACTCGCACACATTTGCTTACAGCCAACAACCTACTGGATTCTCTTCAGTAAGGATTTCGCTCTCAACACTCCACAGAGACTGCACTGACCAAGGTTGTCAATGATTTGATCGCAGCAAAAAATAAAAGCCATCACTCTCTTCTAATTCTCCTGGATCACTCTGCTGCATTTGACACTGTTGATCAATCTCTCCTTATACAAACGCTACAATCCCTAGGTCTTAAAGGTACTGTCCTATCCTAGTTCTCATCCTACTTCTCTAATCACTCTTTCAGTGTTAATTTCTCTGGATCCACCTCTGCTCCTCTTCCTTTATCAGTTGGAGTACCACAAGGCTCAGTCCTAGGTCCTCTGCTATTCTCTATCTACACCACTTCTCTTTGAAAATTAATAAGCTCCTTTGGATTTCAGCATCATCTCTATGCGGATGATACACAAATCTATCTATCCTCTCCTGATCTTTCACCATCTGTGTTGTCTCGTGTTACTGACTGTCTTTCTGCCATTTCATCTTGGATGTCTTCTCGCCAACTCAAACTCAGTCTTTCAAAAACTGAATTAATAATATTCCTACCCAAAAACAGAAGCTTCCTGCCTGACATTTCAATTTCTGTTGATAACATGGCCATAAATGACACCCCACAAGCTTGTAGCCTAGGTGTATTCCTTGACTCACAACTATCTTTTGTTCCCCACATCGACTCTATCTAATTCATGTTCTCATCATCTCCCGCATCGACTATTGCAATTCCCTCCTTATGGGTCTTCCCAAAATCAGACTTGAACCCATACAATCTATTTTGCATGCAGCGGCTAGATTGATTTTCCTTGCAAACCGTTCTTCCTCTGCTGAGTCGCTCTGTCAGTCTCCACATTGGTTGCCTGTTTTTCAGCGAATCCAATATAAAATTCTTCTACTAACCTACAAAGCCATCAACAAAATTGCACCAACATACATCTGCTCACTTGTCTCAAAATATCTCCAGACCCTGGACAGCTCCGTTCTACACAAGATCTCCGTCTCTCTTCCACTCTCATCACATTCTCCCATTTCCGGTTACAGGACCTTTTTCGTGCTGCTCCTACTTTGTGGAATTCCCTCCCTCGCACAGTAAGACTTTGTTCTAGTCTTCAAACCTTCAAGCGTTCTCTGAAAACCCACATCTTCTGACAAGCTTATAATATTCCTCAACCAGCATCTTAATCTCCCTAGGTTACCCTATTACCACCCTCTACACAGCTAACACAATACATCAACCCTCTGACCAACATTACTGTGTGACTGATCAAACAGCCCACTCAATACGTCTTACCTTTGCATTCTAGCTGGTCCAATGTGCAATATGATGTAGCACGTGCTCTTATGTTTCAAACTCCCATTGTCCCATAGATTGTAAGCTTGCGAGCAGGGACCTCCTACCTCTCTGTCTGTATGCATTAGCCAGTATTGTTTTGTTAATGTTTGTTTCCAATTATAAAGCATTAAGGAATTTGCTGGCGCTATATAAATAAATGTTGATGATGATGATGATATTCTTTAATTATTATTTTGCTTTAATAATAATGGTGATACAATTGGCTATATTGAATAAAAAGATGATTTGATTGTAAATAATAGTGTGGCTGAATAATATGTTTCAGTTGTGTTTTCTGAAGACACAATACTATTATTAAGCTTTTCTGACTGGTCTCGTCTTGGCAGTCATCAACCAGTTTCTAAGTACTGTATGTTACCTGATGAGAATAGATAAGGACTAGTGACTTTTTACAGTAAATTAACCTGGCAAGGACACCGCTTATTGTGGGTGGGGTGGATCTTGTCATGAGACATCCCTTATCTGTCATGACAAGCTTCATCCTACCCTGCTGTAACCCCAGCCTTCATATCACCAAGTTCTTTTAAATGGCAAATTCTCCATTTTCCTAGGTTTCAGGGTGACTGCATAGAACCATTATTTATGAATTGAACATTTTATTTTAGTAATGTAAGAAAGCTGATTTTCCCTTGCATTTTTGAAAACATACAATTTCTTGAAGTACTTATTTAAACACATTTTCCAGTCTGTTCTGAATTGACTAAATTTAAATTACTAGAAAGCTAAGACAGCTATTTGAAAAATACATATTTTTATTAGCTAAATGCACTTTGGAAATTGAATCTAAGACCCCAGTTTGAAATGAAATACAAGGAGTGCACCACCTTCTAAGATTATTGCAACCTTAGAGAGAGAGAAAGAGTGTGATTGAGCTAAGTAATTTTCTTGAAGTAATTGAACAGTTTATGTTCCCCCTACCTTACATCACTCTGAAATAGGGTGAACCAGTATAGAAGCCTACAGGAAATGGTCATGGGAACACTTGCACGAATGAGACTGGGCTTCCTCAGCAAAGAGGAAACTCATTTACATACAGTCTAACACATTACTGTTCAGAGTTATTGGCTTGTTGCCGCCTTAATAACACAAATGCTTTGCTCAGGTTGATGGGTTCAAGTGCTACCAGGGTCAGTCTAACTCAATCTAGTATCTGTTTATGTATTGAATCGATCATTGGCATGTGTCTTAAATTTAATGAAAGGGAAAGATATACTATATCACACTTTATTTTTAAACAAAGCTGCTGTGGAAACTTTACATTTTAATATACAGTGCATTGTCATTGAGCATGTCATTTGTGTACTGAATATGTCACAACTACATTGATTTTCAAACAAGATTCTTTATACTAATCTGGCAATGGCTCCTATGTCCTCACCCAACAATGTCACCACTGTGATTCTGTGGCAGACTTATTCAGATGTTCTATGATGCCTACAACCTCACAACATGACAGAATGGTGAAATGGGAATATCAGTCTCACCGAAGCATTTAGGATGAATTAGAGATTTTAGAGGGGTATGCCATATAGGAGGTTGTTGCTGCAGTTTAAGGTGAAAGAATGGATAAGGGTAATAGTAACACCTTAAGTGAAGAAAGGGTGTATTCTGGCGAAAGGCAGAGATGACAACTTAGTGCAAGGGACTTGATGTGTGGAGTGAAGCTGAGGGCAGAGTCAAGAATGATACCAAGGGTTGGGGAACAGAAGAGATAGTGATTTTGTAAACCGTGAGGGAGACTGGAGGATGGGTCAGAACACTTGAAAGGGGGGAGATGATAAACTCTGTTTTAGACATATTAAGTTTTAGGTAGCGTTGGGAAATACAGGTGGGGATGGCAGAGAGGCAGTCTGCAGGTATGAGTGCAATCAAGCAGAACACCTAATGAGAACTCCTTGAACTGCTTAAACCTGTCTTTTTCATTGCTCATGAGTGACCAATGCAAGATAGTGGCTGCTGTCTAGGGAGTCTGTTAATTTAGCATTACGTTCTTGAGAAAGTGTGTGGAACTTTCTGTTGTCAATTACTTTTCCACCCTGACAATAAAGCAAAGTATAATGTAAGAAGTTGTTCATGTGTGCATCACCAGAAGGGTGCCCATGCTACACTGTGTATTGTGTATTAATTACTTAATTTTGTTCATCCCCTTTGTACTGCTCTGCTGACACTTTGTGGCACCTTAAAACTATACTACTACTACTACTACTACTACTACTACTACTACTACTACTACTACTACTAATAATAATAATAATGATAATAATAAAAGACAATAATTAGACAACAAAAAATAAGTGCAATTAAGATGCTATAACTGGCTCTCTAAGTATGGCAATGCACCTGGCTCAAGAAAAGAAATATAAAGCCTTTACCTTTAACTCCATGCAGACATTGGTGCCATTTAGTAATGAAAAGGGTTTAAACAAATACCTATAGTTTTCACTTTGAAGGAAAGGAATTAAATAATAGACCTAGAGTGTGCTTAAATCTTGTGAAATGCAAGGCATTAGTAACAATATTACAAGCTTAATAGTGTTATAAGGGACAGCGCCACTTCTAAAAAATACCTCTGTAACATAAAAACAAAATGCAGTCAATGCTAATAGAAGATATAGGGCCTGATTCATTAAGGATCTTAACTTAAGAAACTTCTTATTTCAGTCTCCTGGACAAAACCATGTTACAATGCAAGGGGTGCAAATTAGTATTCTGTTTTGCACATAAGTTAAATACTGTCAGTTTTCTCATGTAGCACACAAATACTTAGCTTATTTGTACACTGAAATTTAAAGTTGATAAAGTTGTTGTGGTGCAAAAAAAGCTCCAATTTCAGTGGGCTCTGATGTAATTTTCTAATTGCTTGCAGTTCAGGCATGCTGGGAATCGACTGCATTACACTGTCACCTACTGCCAATAACTCCTCCCATTATGTCAGTCAGTTCTTGGGACCTGACCCTCCGCATCAGGTAACTGCTGGAGCCGGGGTTTACAGACATTATTCATGCAACATATTTAAAATACGTATTAACTGTTAACATCAACACAATTTGCAAACATTATTTTATACATTGTTTAAGCAATGGTAAGTTTACTGGTGTTTAAAGCTGCATTACCACCTATGGAAAAGATTTTACACCAACCTTTCTGCTGTTTAAAGGGTTTGTTAAATGTATTTATTATTATGTCATTGCAAATATAAAAGTATACATTAAAGTTAAACTTTTTTTTATTATAAATATACTTTTATACTGTAATACACATGGCAAATTAAAGAGCTTCAAATGGAAAATCTCTGCTAATCACAAATGCCATACTCCCGTCACTATTTACACAGTGGAGGCATTTCTGTGGATAATTGCTGTGGGAGTCCATTTACCTAAGGGCACTTATCCTACAAATGTGCAATAAAATGTAAATTTAACTAGAATGAATGTAGCAATATGTTTTATGTAATATGATAACACTATATGGTTTTACAAGTTGGTCTGTAAAGTAATCCAAAATATTGATCATAAGAGGACTGTAAATAGTTACACAATCTGCATTGCTACCCTAACAATGTCAGGTTAACACTGTACCATCAATTTATAAAGATGGCTTTAACATAAAGTATCCTTGACTTGTAGAGGTCAAGATGCACAGTAATTGTATCTTTTAAAAGAATGATTTGTCATAAATCAAATATACAGAAAGCTCCTAGTCATTTTATTAAAACAAAGCATCCAAGAATGAACAACTGAGAAAGAACACATAAGATTAATTAAGACAAGTTTAGCCTTGATATAGGGAAGCCTGATTTCCTCTGGGAAAGGAGAGATTAAGAATACAGCTAATGACTTGGAAAATGCATATCAGCACTCCAAGGGGATGCATGGGGTGCACTGCAGATTGCAAAGTTTTTTTTGAAGCATGAAAGATCCTGCTGGATATTGTACAACATTTTATTCTGAAAGAATATCTATAATTACATGTATAAGTTATGTTTATAGTGTAGGATATTCAGGGCTGTGCCCAAGTAGAAGTTTGGTGATGACACAATGCATTGGAAGTCTTGTAATCCCTTTTTATTATCTGCATGGAGGTTTCAGAGTTCGAGTCCGAATCAACCAGAGTTTGTATCAGATAGTCCTCAACTTTTTCATGCTAATATATGTGCTGAAAGTTTGTATTGTCTGGTGTGTGATCATTTCACTGCTTAATGTCAATATGAAGAAAACATTTTACATTATGGCAGCTCCTTTTCTTCCTTCTTACTACAACTAGGAACATATCGAGGGCAGCACTATTTATGGGTGTGAGAAACAGCTTATTTTCTAGTTGTTTATCAACCATCCATTTTACCAGTAAAAATAAGTGAGATAGAGGGACAAGCATGTGGGGTTTATGATCACATGTTTAGAACACATTCACTCACAGTGCCTAAAGCAGCATTAACTTTAAATTCAGGTCAGGGAGTATGAGTATGTATGTATGTATGTATGTGTGTGTGTGTACATATATATATATATATAATATATATATTTTTATATATATATATATATATAAATATATATATATATATATATATATATATATATATATATATATATATATATATATATATATATATATATGTACATGTGTTTGCAATCAGGAGCAACTGTAAAAATGTATTTTATGTTCAGTAGACATTAAGATCATCCTAATAAATGCATTTCATGGGGGTAAAATTAAAAAACATGTTTTTCAGTATTGCCTATATTATTAACATTAATTGTATAGGTTTTTTGTCTGTGCATTGGTTTGCAAATTTATATTCCCCATAGGCATTGGACGTATCCTGCAGTGTCTTGTGTAGCAGAGCAGACCTACATCCGAAATCAGCAGCGCACTTATCTCAGATCCGTTCCTTGTTGGATTCGGGCACACGCAGACCCAAATTACATGCATTCTAAAATAAACACATGTTGCATTCCGTATGCCTGTCTTGATGAATAAGGCCTATTATCTTCAGTCTTTACCATGGGAATACGTCAAAATTTAAATTTTTCTTTCATGTTTTCTTTTTTCTTTGGAGAACAACAATTCTCTTATATTTTAACATGAATTTCAGTTTAGCCCTCTCCGTGTCACAATTTTGCACATTCAAAAATCTCATGCCCCCGAAAAGACTTGCACCCTAGGCTTCAGCCTAGTTAGTCTATTGGATCATCACGCCTTGGGCATGCTATTACTTTAAATACAGGATGCTACAGAGTCATTTAATAAGACTAGTTCAAGACCGCAGCTTTTAAATCCAAGTAGACACTACCAATGAAGGAACATTTCTATCACAATTTTCAGAATGAAACACAGTATCCTTACACTTTAGGTTTTAATTAACGTTGTGTATGCCTACAAATTTTAAGTGCAACTGAACATTCTATTTCATGTACATAGGTGTAGTATATTTCCATTTCTTGTAAATGTATTTTTTATTGATGTTTTTTTAATGTACTAAATAATATGACATTAAGCTATTTTTTATTTATAAGAAATACATGTAAAATGCTTTTTTACTGTTTCTTTACTTTACAAACTAATGCATATAATATTTTATTTATTATTTTATACTATACATTTAAAAAGCACATTAACGGATTTTATCATCATCATCAGCTATTTATAAAGCGCCACTAATTCCTACTGGAGCTTACAGTCTAAATTTCCTTCCGTGACATAACATCTAGACACAATATGTGCAGGATAAGTTTTGTAGACAGTGACTATCACAAAAGAAGGCAAGGTGCCAGTCAGAGGTTACTCTAGGGAAGAGGGAAAGTATTTTGAGTTGAGGTTTGAGATATATAAAGGGGTGGTACTCTTGAGGGGTGGTAGGTGAGGGTGAGTCATTTGAATAGGATTTTGGAGAATATAGTGAGCCAGTTTATGGATTTGCAGAGTGGTGCAGCAGATGTGGAGTGACAAGAGATGAAGATTAGATTTACTAGGATTGCCTGAAGTAGGACAGATAGATGAAGGTAATGCCACATAGGAGGAGGTTGCAGTAGTCCAGTCAGGAAATGATACATACCAGTCATTCAGTTTGTTTTTATTTCTCAGTTTTTTTTCAGATCTGTTCTAAATGCATTAGTTTAGAATACATTAAGGCAGTGGTTCCCAAACTTTTGCAGTTCATGGCACCCTTAGAGTCTCCATAATTTTTTCAAGGCACCCCTCCAAAATAATTACTGAGCAGTCCTGTTTTAGAAGTAGTTGGGTCAAAAAATTGGAATAAGTGTTTAGGTCAGGACAGAAATACTTATTTAATTGTATGCAAAAATGCCCCTCTCTGCCCCCAGACTCTCTGCCAGGGCCGGACTGGGACTAAAAATCAGCCCTGGCATTTCAAGCATACAGGCCCACCTCTGTTGATCAGCAGGACAAAACTGTGTGCCGCTGCGCAGCAGCGGCGCCGCCAGGGGCGTGCCCACATTATGTTGGGGGCGTGGTCAACATGGGGCATTGATACATACATTATAAGAAAATATTACATTTATCAGGCCCTCCCTATCATATCACACCCCACCCCAGAAACACATTACAACACCCCCAGCCCACTGCACTTATCTATGCTTCTGATGCTGCTGACATCCAGCAGGGTGGGAACTTCCTGTAGAGTGAGCAGGGATGCACTTAGTCTCACAAGATTAATAAATCTCATGAGACTTAGAGCTCCTCGGCTTGCTCTGCAGGCTGTGTCCTATCCAGGAACTGGGAGTAGCTATCCGCTCCCTCCTGCTAATCAGAGCTGGATTAAGGCTCTGGGGGCCCTAGGCACTTAAGACAGGGGGACTTCTATGATGTAATATGGTTATTAAACACATTTTCAACAAATACACAGGCAATACTGTGAGCACTACTATTAGGTGCACACAGTTCTGTCTTCACAAGCAGTACAATGTGAAGCAGTACATACCTCCCAACTGTCCTTGTACTCACACCAAATCCTGACTAAGCGGGACAGTCACCCACCAAATTCAGGACAGTTGGCAGAATGTCCTGGTCTCTCTTACCTGTTTTGTCATTGTCTCCACTTGTGGCCGCTGGTGTCTTTAGATCAGTTGCTGCTTGTCTGGATCCTGGAATGTTGGGGGCCCTATTTGAAAAAAAAAATGGTTACATGAAATTTAGAAAACTCCAACCAGCAGCGGTGTTAAATCAATATAACACCCATGTTTTAAAATTAGGCCTCACTCCAGCCCCAACATTAAAATGATAGTATTCACATTTGAGAAATACATCTATTTCCCTCCAACTAGCCCTGACATTAAATAGTATATACATTTAATAAATAGACCTATTTTCCTACAACAAGCCCCAACATTAAATTAATAGTATTCCCATTTAATAAATTAACCGCTTTCCCTCCCTCCAAACAACCCCAGCAAGAAATTAAATAGCATTTATATTTAATAAAAATAAACATTTCCCACAACCATCTCAGGCATTAAATAATTCATAATTTCATTTAATAAATATACCTAATTTTCCCCAAACAGCCCCACATTCACTTAATAGCATACATTGGTCATATACTGTCCCCCATACACATTATAGTCATATACTGTCCCCCCACACACATTATAGTCATATACTGTCCCCCCACACACATTAGTCATATACTGTCCCCCACACACATTAGTTATATACTGTCCCCCCACACACATTATAGTCATATACTGTCCCCACACACATTATAGTCATATATTGTCCCCCACACAGATTAGCCATTTTTTATTTTCCACCTCCTACAGCCATTGTCCCCATACAGACATTTTCACTCCTAATTCCACCTGCAGCCATTGTCACACACCCCCCCTTCCCCCTGCAGCCATTGTCACACACCCCCTCTTCCCCCTGCAGCCATTGTCATCCCCTCCCCCTGCAGACATTGTCACACACCCCCCCTTCCCCCCTGCAGCCATTGTCACACACACCCCCTTCCCCCTGCAGCCATTGTCACACCCCCCCTTCCCCCTGCGGCCATTGTCACACAACCCCCCCCCCTTCCCCCTGCAGCCATTGTCACACACCCCCCCTTCCCCCTGCAGCCATTGTCACACACCCCCTCTTCCCCCTGCAGCCATTGTCATCCCCTCCCCCTGCAGACATTGTCACACCCTTCCCGTTCCCCCTGCAGCCATTGTCACACACACCCCCCTTCCCCCTGCAGCCATTGTCACACACCCCCTTCCCCCTGCGGCCATTGTCACACAACCCCCCCCTTCCCCCTGCAGCCATTGTCACACACACCCCCTTCCCCCTGCAGCCATTGTCACACTCACCCCCCTTCCCCCTGCAGCCATTGTCACACACACCCCCCCCCCTTCCCCCTGCAGCCATTGTCACACACACCCCCTTCCCCCTGCAGCCATTGTCACACTCCCCCTTCCCCCTGCAGCCATTGTCACCCCCCCCCCTTCCCCCTGCAGCCATTGTCACACACCCCCCCTTGCCCCTGCAGCCATTGTCACACCCCCCCTTCCCCCTGCAGCCATTGTCAATCACTTCCTCCGTGTATTTTCACTCATTCCCCTCCCTTGCAGTACCTGTCATTATCCCCGGACACACCAACTCACCTCAACAACCCCGCGAGCTCAAAAGACTGACGGCTCCTAGGCGGCTGCGTGACGTCATGACGTCACATCGCGCAGCCGCGCGGAAGTTAAAAAAAAAAAAAAAAAATAAGAAAAAGCTGCGGGACATGAAGCGCAGGGACCGGACCGGCCCATACAGCCATCGGCCCTTCTGGCAAATGCCAGAAGTGCCAGATGGCCAGTCCGGCCCTGCTCTCTGCCCTCTTTCACGCTGCCCTCTCTCATGCTGCCCCCTCTGCCCTCTCTCACACTGCCCCCTCTGCCCTCTCTCACACTGCCCCCCTCCTCTGCCACGCTGTCCCCCCTCCTCTGCCCTCTTCCACGCTGTCCCCTCTGCCCTCTGTCACGCTGTCCCCCTCCTCTCTCACGCTGTGTCCCCCTCCACTGCCCCTCTCATGCTGTGTGCCCCTCTCATGCTGTGTCCCCCTCCACAGCCCCTGTCACGCTGTGTCCCCCTCCACAGCCCCTGTCACGCTGTGTCCCCCTCCACTGCCCCTGTCATGCTGTGTCCCCCTCCTCTGCCCTCTGTCATGCTGTCCCCCCTCCTCTGCCCTCTCACACGCTGTGTCCCCCTCCTCTGCCCTCTCACACGCTGTGTCCTCCTCCTCTGCCCTCTCACACGCTGTGTCCCCCTCCTCTGCCCTCTCACGCTGTGTGCCCCTCTCATGCTGTGTCCCCCTCCACAGCCCCTGTCACGCTGTGTCCCCCTCCACAGCCCCTGTCATGCTGTGTCCCCCTCCACTGCCCCTGTCATGCTGTGTCCCCCTCCTCTGCCCTCTGTCATGCTGTCCCCCCTCCTCTGCCCTCTCACACGCTGTGTCCCCCTCCTCTGCCCTCTCACACGCTGTGTCCTCCTCCTCTGCCCTCTCACACGCTGTGTCCCCCTCCTCTGCCCTCTCACACGCTGTGTCCCCCTCCACAGCCCCTGTCACGCTGTGTCCCCCTCTACAGCCCCTGTCACGCTGTGTCCCCCTCCACTGCCCCTGTCATGCTGTGTCCCCCTCCTCTGCCCCTGTCACGCTGTGTCCTCCGTCCCTCTCCTCTGCCCCTGTCACCCTGTGTCCCCCTCCTCTGCCCCTGTCACGCTGTGTCCCATTCCACTGCCCCTGTCACGCTGCGTCCCCCTCCTCTGCCCCTGTCACGCTGTGTCCCCCTCCACTGACCCTGTCATGCTGCATCCCCCTCCACTGCCCCTGTCACGCTGCATCCCCCTCCTCTGCCCCTGTCACGCTGCGTCCCCCTCCTCTGCCCCTGTCACGCTGCGTCCCCCTCCTCTGCCCCTGTCACGCTGTGTCCCCCTCCTCTGCCCCTGTCACGCTGTGTCCCCCTCTGCGCCTGTCACGCTGTGTCCCCCTCCGCTGCCCCTGTCACGCTGTGTCCCCCTCCTCTGCCCCTGTCATGCTGTGTCCCCCTCCTCTGCCCCTGTCACGCTGTGTCCCCCTCCTCTGCCCCTGTCACGCTGTCCCCCTCCTCTGTCCTGCTGTCCACCTCTGCTGCGCGCCTGCCATAGAACAAACAAACAACACAAAAACTCTGCGCGGCGCCGGGACCCAGCATCCTCCTCTCTCACGCAGAGAGGAGGATGCTGGGTCCCGGTGCCACGCGGATTGGGTAAGTTTTTGTGTTGTTTGTTTGTTCAATGACTGGCCTGCGGCACCCCTGTGACAGCGCCCCGGCACCCCTGGGAGCCGCGGCGCACACTTTGGGAACCGTCGCATTGAGGCGATAATTGTAGATCTCTAAAATGTTATGTCCTTTAATTTCAGAGTATTGGCAAGAAACCCTTATGATCTACCAGTAAAGACTAATGTGATGCATGTTATGTAATATATATATTTTTTTTTTAATTCTACTTGCCAATAGTGATTGTTCCAAAATGCAGGAGTATGCTTACCTTTTTGCTAGATTTACAGAGAGCGTCTTTAAAGGCATGCTGAACACAGTAGTGCAGCGGCCACTGCGGCTGTTTCCAGAACTGTCTACTCTGCCAATCATCTGGACAGTGGTGTTCCAAATGGAAGATAATTTGGAGATGGAGCAGGAGGTTAATAGTAGCATTAATCCTTAGTTGGCTCACAGGAAAAATAAAAAATAAGACAAAAAGGGGAAAGTCTGTTGAGGTGGTGTAGGATATGACTGGATAAACAGCTGACACACCAGAGTATAGCAAGGAAAACAGAGGAAACTGGATAACGATTACAACGTGACAGTTTAAGCACAGATCTAACAGAAGGAAGGAAGGAAGGTGAATACTATATGTTGAAGAACGAATTTGTTTATTAACTAACACAACCTTAAATGGAACGCTGAGCTGTTTGTTAGTTTTTTATACTGTGTGCCAAAAGACAAGAAAATAATACAACCTTAAATGAAGAGTTGATCAGTGTTATATTATTGAGTGTTATAGACTTCATTTGTTAAGAAAAGCATATACTGTATATATCTTACGGTGTTGCACAACTACTAGGGGAAAGAGATAAAAGTTAATTAAAACATGACCCTTAAATAATAGTGGAAATATATTTTATTGTTCATATTTACATGTGATAGTATAAAGAAGCTTATGGATGTCACTTATATCAAATGATGTGTTCCCTTTATAATGAATGGTTGGTGATCAACAGACAATAATAACCTACACTACAGAAAACATTAAGGAACCCAGGATAGTGGCAGGGTTTTGTAGTGTCCAGATCTCCCCCATCCGGGCTCCAAGAAATGATGCGGACCCCTTCTTTGAAAGAGGATAGTCTCAACTTTCAAATGCTATGCCCTTAGTATTTATTGCTTGCTGATCACCGGACAATAAGAATGTCCAGATCTCCCCCATCCGGGCTCCAAGAAATGATGCGGACACCTTCTTTGAAAGAGGATAGTCTCAACTTTCAAATGCTATGCCCTTAGTATTTATTGCTTGCTGATCACCGGACAATAAGAATGTCCAGATCTCCCCCATCCGGGCTCCAAGAAATGATGTGGACCCCTTCTTTGAAAGAGGATAGTCTCAACTTTCAAATGCTATGCCCTTAGTATTTATTGTCTGCTGATCACCAGACAATAAGAATGCCCAGATCTTCCCAATACTCAAATCAGTAAACTCAGGGTTCCCTTCATTTGATGCAGTAGGTTGTTTAGCTTTCCACATGGTGTGCCTTGCTAGGTTGCCTATATTGTTCCTATACATTTCATGCATTTCATTCAAACAAGCAAAAAAAACCAGCCAATTTTTAATATGAAAACCTATGTGTCTAATCCTGTGTTTTGTATTGGTGTATTGATGCCAAACCAAGAACCACAAAGTATTTCTTGGTATTTAGAAGAAAAATACACACTTTTACTATTAATTCACTTTTTTACAATTTCAAATAAACCCTCACTTTCAGGGCATTTTGGGTAGCACCACATTCCTATACACCAGGGGTCTGAATTATGGGCAAATGTGGGTGACCATTATACCTCCTCGGGCCTGCACCCTGGGCGGCCTCACCACCACCATTGCCTTCGTTACAGCCCTGATTTCATCAGAAGTCAATTAACCTTCCAATATGTTTTTACAGTGTTGGAGGAAACACACACAAACATGAGGGGAACATAGAAACTCCCCATAGATAGGGCCCTGGTTATGCCCCCTGCACTGTGAGATATCAATGTTGACCACCGTGGCTCCGTGCTGCCCATGTGACATTTTTTGATCCTAGTTAATTAGCTTCTTTATGTTTCATACACTGTGATTGTAGACTTGGGGTAAATATGAACTTAAGATTTCAGATTCAGCTTAATTGATTCTCCCATCTCCATAAATGGCATTTACTAACATGATTTTGATTAAATTTAACTATTATTTTATTTATCTGTTTTGTAATGATAATTTTGCAGAAGCTCCATCTTCAATTGCTTAAATGGCCTGGAAACCTAAACCTTGTATAAAAAAAACTATGTGCTAATAACACTTACAAATATATGTGAAACCATTTTCAAGCATTGAAAGATGAATAATGCTGCGTGGAGGTTCTTTATCAACTCATCGAAAGTGTATAAAAGGTTTAACTTTATAGACTTGTGCATTCTTGCATCCTAATTTTGTGACTAAATGAAACAATATTCCTTTAATTCTTAGGTTGTACAAAAATTTATGGTTAAGAATGAGTTGTTAATAAGATCCACCTTTTGAAAGCCAACAGCATTGACTATGTTAGTTTTGTCAGAATTATCATGTGCTTTAGCCTATTAAAGGTAATATATATCAGGAGGCATATTACAGTATACTAACAAAAGGCATGTTTACACAATAGTGGCAGCGTGGGCATCCTCATCTGGTAACATTTAAAAATATACAATAGACATACATACATAGTTAACACACTCCAATCCAAGCAATTTTAAACACAGTATGGACGAGAAAGGTGTCCATCAGGCTAAACCCCTATTTTCAAGGTCAATACCCCGACCTCATCACGGCGGCCAGGAATTTAATCCAAAATGTGAAACAAAAAGTGTTTATTAATACTCATTGTGACATTCTACATATCATAAAAACATTGGTGACTCGTAAGTACAGAGTGATATTATCCACCCGCCCACAACACAATTGCTTGAGAGGTCCTCAACTTGATATGTGAAAATGTGGGTATTGCTCTGAATGATAGTATATGATGAAGAGTAAAAGCTTATTATCTAGTAATAGACAAAAGCAATTTATGGTTAAATATGTATTATTGGTATTAGTACAATGGTACAATATATATTTCCTCTGTGGAAAAACTTGTATAGCCAAGAAAATATGCGATTACATGTTTGCATTAGTGAAAGGGGCAAATGCAGGATTACTACATGCCACGCCACTAGAGTGTATGCAAGGGGCATGGCTATCATTTGAGACAGTGCTAGGCTGCTCTCCATCTTTTCTCATTCTCTTCAGATATGAGCAATGGGAGCCAACTATCCTGATTCTGGTGGGGCATTTCCAATTTTGTGTGACTCACTCAGGACTTTGTTTCGACTGCAAGTATAGTTGGGAAGTATGTCCTGCTTCACACTGTACTACTTATTAAGGATGAGTTACTTGCATGTACATGTAATTCATGCAGCTTGCCCTTAACAAGCAGAAAAATGTGACATGGGAAATAAGTCACAACTATCATTGTAGTTGGGATGAAGTCCTGACTGAGCAGGACAGTGACACAAAATTGGGACTGCTCCACCAGAATCAGGACAGTAGGTAGACTGTGCTGCTGTCTCCTTCCTGTTCTTGCAGCTTTCACTGCTTGCGGCTGCTGGTCTCTTAAGCTTAGTTGCTGCTTGTTTGGATCCTGGAATGTTGGGGCTGTTTGGAAAAAGAGATATGTACATAAAATATGAATAATCCATTTAGCTCTCCCTCCCCCCTACAAGCCCAGATGTTAAATCGATTGCACCTACATTTAAAAATTAGGCTTCTCTACCTGAAACCAGCACAACCTTTAATTAATAACATTCACATTTATTTCCCCCCATTTAGTCCCATCAATAAATTTTTAGCATTCACCATTGATAGATAGACCTATTTCCCCCAAATATGCCTTGACATTAAATTAATATTACTCACATTTAATGAATACATCTATTTTCCCAAGCAATAATATAAACAATAACATGTATTCCCATTTAATAATGACACCTATTTTCCCCAATATTAAATAATTGTTATTCACAATTAATAAATAGCGCTCCTTCTCCCTAAACTCAGCACCACATTAAAATAATAATCCCCAACTCACCCTAACATTAAATAATGCCATCATGCCACCTTAAATTAATAGTCATTACTTAGACCCCACTATTAAATTAAATAGTCCCCGCCATCAAATACATTTCCCAACCAATTAATTAATGTTTTCCACCCACTATTGAATGATTGTCATCCACCCTCGCCTGTATTTTCTCCAGATATGACTAGTCTGTTTCCTCTAGTGAATCAAATGGGGTTATACAATTTCCACCCGTTCTAGATTTTTGTGATTTTGGTTTTGCAGACTACATACATGCACTTGGATGGTGTTCAACTATTGTAAGTTTTGTAAAGACTTACCAGTCTGACATCTTCTTTGTAGAGTTTGCGATTGATTCTGTTCTTCTTGTACACCATGTTGAGTTTTGTGCGTGCAGGTGTATGAGTATGTGAATGTCTTAAAGTCACTGACACCTAAGTATAGGCTTGACATCAATTATAAATCCATTATAGGTTCTGCTTCCTAACCTGGATGCTATTGTCCTTGGTTGTACAGGTACTGACCTTACTGACTTTGATTTCACTTGCTGATTTTTTTATCACTTTTGTCTGTTGTGTTAGATCTGGCTTACCTTACCTCTGCTGCACTTTTCTTGTTCATTACTTACTGATTACCGATACTGGTCTGTGACTATAACAATGAGCATAAGACTTGGGGGGGGGGAAGGTAACTGAGCAGCGCCACCTTAACAACATTATGGGCCCCCGGGCAAAGCAGTGCAGCAGGGCCCCTACCTCTATATATGTGTATCATATATATATATATATATATAGCAAAAAAATCTTTAAGTCCAGAGCGCTTAATTAAGTAGTGTGATAAAATAAAAATAGTACTTATATGTAATAGGCAGCTCCCCGGTCATTCAACACCTGTCTGCAAGTGTCAGACCTAGTAAATGGAACACAAAATTGACAGGGGGCGCCAACATAGTGCATTACAAGAATTAAGAATGCAAATACAACGCCAAAGATAGGTTTTACCCGTACCAGATGGTGGTAAACTGATAGCCAAATGGAATATAGTTCTTGCTATAAACACTGGGAATCTGTACCAAGCCTGGATGGCAGATGGAACCTTCCAATACGAAAAGGTGATGATCAGGAAACACCTGTGGACAGGCCTTATTCACTTTCCTTACGGTGCAGTTACCATCTCTGGATACAGGAATGACACACACTTGTGGATGGCAATAAATATATGCTGAAATCAGGTTAACAGCAACTCAAACATTTCTTGTTAGGCAGTCCAGAGAAAACTCTCCTTCAACCATAATTCCCTTCTCAAACATAAGTCCCAACAGCTCTTATCCCAACTTTTATGACCTAGATAGATAGAGATATATTTGCAGGTTTTTTTGCAGGATTATTTATTTTACTTAAGAGCCCTGTCTATGGGGCCTCCTTGCCTGTGGGGCCCCCGGGCACCTGCCCATCGTGCCCAATGGAAAAGATGGCCCTGTAACTGAGTACCTCCTGAACACCTTAAGCTATATGGGAAAGTGGGCAAATAAAGAAAAAGACCACAACTAGTCTGGCTATAACAATTTTGGTTCATCTATATCTTATTATCTTCATGAGAAAGCTATGTGAGCATTATGCAGCACTGAACATTATTGGATTTTATTTTTCATGTCTTCATAAATTATACACCATGCATTATGAATTATATCATTATGAACTTCATGTTTCTATATAATTATATATTTGTGTGATGTATTACCATGATGGTTTTATTAATTTATCCAATATGTAATATTTAATTATCTATTTAACATGGTTAACTCTACGCAGAGTAAGTTCATCCTGGGAATTACAATCATACTGGCATTAGTATGTGGAGCCAACTATATATATATATATAAATTCAAATAAAGGCTGACAATTATTAGTATGCAGTATTTTTAAAGCACCTTAAGTTTACAATATGTAGCACTGTACAATGTGTAAGGCATGCAGACATTACATACTAGTGGGTCCTTTGAAAGCAACCAACCTCCCGCCCTTCTGGCATCAGCATCGGAGGCACTGCATCTTTACCTTGTGTGGAAGAGGGCGTAGGGTGAGTGGCATCTTCTGCACCTCTGTGCCAGATTTGTAGTGTGTGACATCATAGCCCTGCACCACACTCAAAGCCCATCACTCAAAGCCCATCACCCAGACGCAAAGCGGATCACAGACGCCATGGCGACTATGCTAGTATTAGATCAGTGTCCAATATCCACTATTAATGTAGCTGATGTTAGACAATTACTTGAGGTCTTGTGTTCCTGTTACCAAATTCCATCATGACACCATTTTACTAGAAAAGCTATTCCTCACCTCTACCAGAAGGTTCGTAAAAATGTAATTATTGGACTACAAAATGACATTCTACCCACTGTACACTTAATTACAGATATGGGGACAAGCAGAACTGGGCAAACTTAAAGATTATATGACTGTGACAGCCCACTGGGTTGGTGATTCGCCTTCACCAGCAGAAACAGCAGCAGCATGTACCCAAGTACGTCACATTTTTCTGAGGCGGGCTACTCTGTATCATCTGCTTCACTAAGAGGCATATTATTATTATTATTATTATTATTATTATTATTAATAACGTAGATTTGCAAGGCACCATAGTTCTCCACAGCTCCGTATAGTAGGGAAGACAAGGACATACATAAAACAAGACACACATAAAACAAGTACAGACAAGGCAGACAAAATGAATGGAGACATGAAAACAAAGGGTATGGAGGACCCTGCTCATTGCAGAGCTTACATTCTAAAGGGAAGAGGGCACAGCTGAAACAAGAGGAGCGAGTGTGGCTCAGAGTGGAGATTGGGATAGTTGTGAGGGTGCATTAGTGTGAATAGTGTTATCGAGGATAAGGTCACCTCTAAAAGAGCTGGGTTTTCAAAGAGCATCAAAGTTTTGAAGGCTGTGGGAAAGTCTGATTGAGTGTGGTAGGGAATTCCATAAGTGGGGAGCAGCACAGGAGAAGTCTTGAAGGCAGGAGTGAGAGGTGGTTATCAGACACGAGACAAGGCGCAGGTCAGAGGTAATACTGCTGACAACCTCTTTTAAAAACTAAGGGATGTCATTGCAACATGGCTTATCCTGCTTGAACTCTCGGTAATGTTTTGGGTAGAATGGCATCTTGGCAATTTTATGTTTTTCTACAGTAAACTTTCACCTTTTTTAGAGCGTTTTTTTTTCTTTAAAAAGGTACAAGCTTTTTATTTACATTTTTGTTTCCCTGACTTAAAACCACTATGCACTTGAACATAGGCTTTAGCACATGAGGTAGAGGGATTAGTATCATCATGACTGAGACTGGAGAGTGACAACAACAATGTCACCCCTCCTGCTTCTGTATAAGCTATGGCACAGTACAATGTCACTGGAGACTTTTAAGACTTTTTAACATGGACAGCTCTATTATTTTAATTTCTGATTCAGCACTGAACCCTGCCACCTTTCCCGTTTCTGAGTGAGCTATGGTACAGTAAAATGTAACTGCAGATTTAGACCAAGCCAGCCAGCTCTATAATTTCTATTTCAGCAATGGCAATTAGCAATGGAGCAATGGAGCTCTTCTGTTTGTGTGTAACCTATATAACACTGAACAATTTGACTGCAAAGTCAGAAGACAAGCCTGCTACTCCTCGTATTTGTATTTCAGCAAATGACTCTTATCAATGGAGCACTCCTCTTTGTGTGTAGCCTATATAACGCCGTACAATTTGACTGTAAAGTCTGAAGAAAAGCCTGCAAGGCCTAGTATTTGTATTTCAGCAATGACAATTAGCAATGAAGCAATGAAGCTCTTCTCTTTGCTTGTTAACTATATAACACAGTAGTATTTGACTGCAGAATTACACCAACCCTGACAGCACTAGTATTTGTATTTTTCTGCAATAAGAATTAGCAATGGAGCTCTCCTCTTTGTGTGTTACCTATATAACACAGTAGAATTGGACTGCAGAATTACACCAAGCCTGCCAGCACTAGTGTTTGTATTTTTCTGCAATGAGAAATATCAATGGAGCTCTCCTCTTTGTGTGTTACCTATATAACACTGTAGAATTTGACTGCAGAATTACACCAACCCTGACAGCACTAGTATTTGTATTTTTCTGCAATGAGAATTAGCAATGGAGCTCTCCTGAATGTTACTATAGACTTTGTTGAACACTGCATGGGGCACCATGGTGGCTAAGTTGTTAGCACTTCTGCCTCACACCAGTGTTCAATTACTTACCATGTCCTTATCTGTGTGGAGTTTGTATGTTCTCCCGGTGTCTCGCGTGGGTTTCCTCCGGATGCTCCGACTTCCTCCACACTCCAAAAACATACAAGTAGGTTAATTGGCTGCTATTAAATTGAACCTAGTCTCTCTCTCTCTCTCTGTCTGCGTGTGTGTAGGTTAGGGAATTTAGATTGTAAGCTCCAATGAGGCAGGGACTGATGTGAATGAGTTCTCTGTACACCGCTGCGGAATTAGTGGCGCTATAGAAATAAATGGTGATGATGATGATGCTACCCCCTCCTCTTTCAATCCTATCTATTTGGTTGCCCAACTGCTCTACACAGTGTGCTACCACTTCTGTGTCTCTCTTTCAAATGACGCTAGATTTATAGATTTCAAAACTCGCGAGATCCGAGATCCGATGACGTAACAATGACGTTTTGCCTCGTTTTCGTTTTCAAAAAGTGCAAGCACCAAGCCGGCTTGGCTCGATACTCGGATCCCCTAAGTTTGGGTGTGTTCGGTTCTCGAGGAACCGAGCCTGAGCATCTCTAACATATATATATATATATATATATATACATATATATATATATATATATATATATATATATATAAAATTTTACTATTGCACATTATAATTTGGTGCCCCCGATTGTCTATTATTATTCTATTGCGGAGTGACAGATTAGAGTTGCATAGTAATATTAATACATTGATTGATAGATTTTCCAACATATTAATGTCTAGATGTTTTCAGTGTTTTTTTAGAGGATTTGAGTGGGGCCACTGTTTTCTAGCTTTATTTCTTTTAGTTAGTTTTTGGAGGTACAGACTATTTTATGAAATTGCATTAAAATGTTTTATTAACCTGATTACTTTAGTGAGGTAAATATAGGGATGTGCACCAAACACCTTAATTGGCTAAAATGCATTAATTACATCCCCTAGGTGTTGTTTGTTGTAAATAACAGGGTATTTTGTAGTGTTTTAATTTCTGTTGCTTAGAATGGTGGTACAATATAATAGCGGATCAGGATATTAGAAATAAGAAACACAATAACCCTCGTTACCAATGTGGCTGATGAGTAATTGTGTAGAGAATGGTTTTAAAATCATTTTTATTTGCTATAAAACCCACGTATACTTTATCATGAAATGCATACAAGATTACTAGTAATACAGGGCCCTGGGGCACAAGTAATCTGCATGTGTTAAGTAATGTTAAATGATGTGTTCTTGCTATTATTTGAGAAGATTACAGAGCTTAATTGTCAGTCAATATAATTTACTCGGTCATGTTTTCATATGTCTGCTATGTTGCAGGGAAAAATGATGGTAACAATTACCATTTGGAAAATCTTTTATTCATCCATGTGTAAAGGAAACCTGAATGCTATTTTCCTACAAAAGGTAGTGTGTATTTAGAACATCTTTTAAAAAGGTTATACATTGAAACATACTAATGTGCACAATACGCTTTATGAAAACATTTTTAAGTCTACATATATATATATAACAGGCTAACACTGCTCCTCACCTTTATAAATACACACAAACAATATTTAATTTTTTTTTTTTAAATGACTCTTTTGTGTACTTGACTATTCTTACTGACTAGATTTTGCTCATTTCTTGGGTTTATTTTGTTTGGTTTATTTGGGTGGCAATTACCATTTAAAATGACCTTTATAACGACCTTCCAAATTGATTTGATTTTCTATTCCTTTTATTTGCACTTAATTAAAGGAATATACCAATTAATTTTAGCAACAAAGTGTAACTGCGATGCCACCTAAAAGGTAAATGTCTGCTGTGGGAATAACTGCATAGCAAGAAGCAGCAAAAAGGCAAAGGGCTGAGTGGGATAAAGCCAGAAGACAAACTATGACTGATGCCCAAAGAGAATGTGATCGTCATCACCATACAAATATTTTTTTTTTTTTATCATAAAAGTTTTTATTGAGTTTTAACAGGAAAACGCGTTACAGACAAAGCAGTAATTACCAAATACAGTGCATAGTGTAGAATTGAATGCTCACACAATACTGCCAACAAACAAACAATCCAAAAAGATAAAAAAAAACAACTTAACATTGGAATATATAAGACGTAGACATCTGGGGGGAGTGGGGAGGGGGACAGACAAGGGGGGAAATGTCAGAGACAAACCAGTCAATAAACAAAAGTACTAGTAAGATGATTTTATTAGCAACAAGCAAACGCCCTATAAAAACGTTCAGCATAACATAATAGAAGTTAGGCATTAGACCCAGAACTATATTCTGTAAAGTACTCGTACCACATGAACTATCTAATCAATGGTGAAGAGGCCGCTGTATCATAATTGAAACCAATAGTTTCCATCTCGTAACTGTGTTGAATTTTGTTTGGTGTCGGTAATTTTGAGGAAACTAATATTAATGATCATAACTGTGGTCCCATGAACAGTATTTGTGAATTTTCCCATGCTAAGCATTTTGCAGCAAAGCAGCCGTCTGACAAAATATTCACACAATGCTGCCACAAAAGTAAATTCAAATTGGGTGCAGTAAGGTCTGCCCCTGTTATTGAGCACTTAATGAAAGGACAGCATGAACATTCAAAAACACTCTTATTTTCTTCCTTCAATTTGATGGGCTTTTAACTAGTATGCTAATAAAATAACACATCTTATAGCATATTGGTCTTATAACATTTTAAAAAATCTATTTCTAAGAATTATTTTCTGTTTCTGTTATTATTTGATCTTCATAAAAATTATTTAAGTATTTATCAAACAACAGTACAGTAAACTTAATTCTAGTCTACTCTTCAACTGAAGAACAAGAAATAAAATCCTCCAAGTTTTTAACATGACTACTGTTTCTTTGTTTTGATAAATGAAAAGCTAATCTTGTAATAAAGTGATTTACAAAAAAAATAATAATATGGAGTTTGGATATGTTTCAATGAAATTATTGATGGCAGAACGCAGGAAAGTATGAAGTTGCTGTGTTGTAAGCTAGTTACACAGCTTACAATTGATTTTAATGATAGTAAAAGCACACAAATGTGTATGGGAATGGAACGTACTGGTTTCAATGACCCCTTACTCACTACCACTTGCCCCTTTGGTTGGAAAAGGCAATAGCAGAGTCTTTATGGCGCTGCATGCTCAATTTACTCGTTTATTGAAGCTGAAAAATATATGGCTGAAAGTATTATGCTTATAAAATGACAAATGACAAATGAAAGAATCTATTGGAGCCCAAAAGTGAAGGATAACAGAGGACATTGATTTGTTTTATGTTACCTTGTTACCACCTTGTAATCCACAAAATAATATGTAATAAAATAATATGTAATATAATAAAAAATTAACCTTGTACAATTTAAACCTAAATATGGCATTGAACAATTAGGCATTTTATATATATATATATATATATATATATAAAAAATGCCTAATATATATATATATATATATATATAATATATATATATATAATATATATATATATATATATATATATATAGATATATATATATATAGATATATATCTATCTATATATATATATATATATATATATATATATATATATAATATATAGATATATATATATATATATATATATGTATATATATATATAGATAGATATATATAAATATATATATATAAATATATATCCATATATATATATATATATATATATATGATCTTTTAAAGACAACTAATCATTTAAGATATTTGATGCAGTGAGGCACAGATCTGTATTACTAGAGCTCTATTGAAGAGGAATGGAGGGTTTAGTCCATCCTGCAAGCTGTGTTTTGCTTTAGGTAGCAGTGTTCTTGAGGGAACTCCCTTAAAAATCATTTCCAGGCTCCAGGAGGTTAGGCAATATTAGGAAAAGTTTTAATTCTACTGCCTAGGGACAACATAGAGATCCACATTCAGTTTCCCTTTTACCGAAGGGATATTAAAAGTTATGCTCTGAATTTCCAGTGATCCACGCAGGCATTCTGAGCAGTCCCTACTTCTGAGGTGGAAATGAGGATGTCCCTTTTAAAAAAAAAAATCATGATTTATGTTAACAAAAATGTATAATGAAGGGACAATGTATGGAAATCATAACAGGAGTCAAAGTAGACTCTTCTCCCCCAGAAATTTGATTGGAGGAAGGGTTTAACAGTAATTAACAATCCCAATCATGGGAGCAGGACTTATCATGCTACATATTAATGCAGCATAAAATGAGCTAACTGCGCAAGAATGAAATTGCCACTTTGAGCAATATTCTCAACTCCAGTCTTCAAGAACCCCTTAACAGATCATGTTTTTCATGATTTCTTTAATCATTTACAGATGAATTCATTTTTACAATTGAGTCACTATTATCCCTCTTATTGACTTAGAGGGAAATTCATGACCTGACGGGGCATGCTAAAGGACTCTCTAGGAAGGGAAGCAAACAAAAATAATTAAATGTCAGAAATCTGATAGATACATTCCAAAGTTAAGTAAGGGGAGGGGCTAAAAGTGGCATGCAAAGCAAGTTCCTGAAAAATGTAAATAGGTGTGGCTATGCTAAACATGGGGTGTGGTTTTCACTGGGACTGTTATTTATGTATTGTCTAAAACATATATCCATTTAAAAGAATGTTTACATTGCATACATGCCATACTAACCTCGCAGTGACCAGCATACAGTGGCAAATAAATTCTATTTATGTGGCAAAAGTAGAGTATTCAATATTCTGTGCATAGCAAGGAGCACACTGCTGTGCAATAGTGAGTACTAAGTATGCATTGTTCTGCAAACAAAATTATACTTAGGGTGCCCATAAAGCACAGGGGACACTATGACGAAAAAGTAAATATCAAACACGGTATGACCAAAAAATACTGTGCATGTAATCCGAGTGCCCACCCTAAAACGTTTCATGAACATGATATGATAACATGTAATATGAGAGGTAAATTTCACATAAAGTATTAACAAATTAAAATATTATACCCTGAATGATATGCCAAATGGCCACTAAATTGTCAAGCAAACTGCACATTAATGTGCCAAGTAAAATGTGCAGCAGAAATAATGTACCCTGCAAGATGCTGAGATATGCCTCTGATATGGTTGTAAAACTGACTATGTTCATTATGATGAATGAGCAGCAATGCCTCTGTAGGCAGCATCATGTAAAGCCTCTAGTGGTACAAAATAGCAACTGTGGTCTTCAGTGGCTGTTTCATGTTATTGTGTATAATTTAATGATTATGGTTTATGAGCTTCAGAAGTATGGTAATTTGTGATACATCAACGAAGTAAAAAAGGCATATGTTTTATGATTCATTATCCCAAGGCTTGAAACAAAGTATAAATAGCTGGCAATTTCTAAATGTAGATATTGCTAGATTGTAATCAACACATAAAATAAATAAATATATTCATAAAACATAATTGTTATAAATTACTTCGGTACATTATATATTATATTCTAAAATAAAGATTTATCTTTGCTGTCCAGATTATACATTTATAGATCATTGTAATCACAGCTCTAAAACATCAGAAAACTTGATGAGAATATGAGCTGTGGGATTTAATTTCCGTGTAAGCCGAGTTGGGTATTTTAAGGGATCAAAGGGGCTTTGTGCTTTGTGCATGATCTATGATAACACAGGGGAAGAATATGATCCCTGTCATTCATTTGTGTTCCCAGGCAATATCCACTTCTAAAAATAATGCTTACAGTACTTGAGGCTGAATTAACACATACATGGGAATCTTATCTTTGCTTCACAATATCAGTCTGATCCTTAAAATTAGTTTCCTTATATTAATAAATAATCATTTAAGAAAAAACCTATAAATACTTGTTTACAGACTTAAGGGTTCTTTGTTCAAAATTATAAACGTGAAAGGGTGTTTAGTAAATAAGGCACACTAGGTAAATATCTACAGAAATATGGGGAGTACCTGAAATATATACTTGGAGATTTGGTAATGCAGCTCAAGTATCTGTGAATGTAGCATATAAATATTCTCTTGTTGACTATTTTTTTTGTTTTAAAATATTTAATCACCCACATTTACCAGAATAGTAGCCCAACATATTTCCGAGTTGCAGTGACCCTCATTTTTAATAAACTAAGCATTACTGTAATATTATAAATAATATTAATGCTAGAGTGGATGGGTTATATCCCTCTTCTTGCCAATATTAGCCAGGCTGCAACACATGTTGACTATGGAGAATGCATCTAAAAGATGTATTAAATAAACTTTAGAATTCTCAAAGCATTGATTTGGCAGAGGCTTTGACAAAGCTGTGTGCGGGCTTGTCTAAGTAAGTGGAATACATTTCATTAAATAAACTGAGAATAAACTTCCCTTACCGTAACTGAGATCTGCACCTAGATCGCTATAATCGGCTATATCCTATGTTCTCAGATATTCAGCAAGAGCACTTCAAATGGAAAATGCCAACTAGATGATAAGAGTCTTTTGAAAACAGTGATTGAAAATAACCAGGGCCACGAAGGCACTGACATTGGCTGTTATGCACAATCTTCAGAAAAATTGTTTACAAGTCTTTTGGAACCTATTAGGAATGTCGCATGGCAGTGACAATCAAATAACAGTAGTGGTACATAGCATTTCTCGAACTACTGCTAACTCCCTACAACTGGTACTGTTTCTTTAATTTTAGTGTCTTTAGTGTGACTGTAAGAAACATGAGTAAAGATGAGAAATGGCTTATAAATGTAGAGTGGGGACATAATCTCAGTAACTTTTTATTCAAAAGAAAATATATGGTTTCTGTTTATTTTCTGCTCTTATCTTCTGAAAATTTTGCTGCTTTATAAGAACTGACTATACCGGTGAAATTCTTTAAGTTGTAGCATGTACAGATGAGCATTTTTTGGTAGTGAAATTATATTTTCCCATCATCATCATCATCATCATCATCATCATCATTATCCATCATCACCTTAATCACCAGCTCCACAAAACTCTGCAGTGCTGGACAGTTGGTATAACAAATCATACATGAAACAAATCATTTATAAACGCAACTCATACATAAAAACAATTATACACGTACATAAGTGGTTGACAAAGATGGTGCGAACATGCAAAGGAGAGTAGAGAGGGCCCTGCTTCTGAGAGCCTACAAATTAGAGCAAGAGGGCAAGGGTGAGACAATAAGACCTAGCGAGACTTGGAATGGAGACTATGATGGTAGCTTGTAGTAACCAGAGGTGGTAGCTGGATAGGCCACAGGTAAGATGTGGGTTTTGAGGGAATGAGTACTTTGATGACTGAAGGTTGGAGTAGAGGAACTCGCTCCTGATCAGGAGGAGTCTTGAAAGTGGGAGGAGTTTTGGAATTAGAATAGAGAGGTGGTAATCAGAAAGGAGGCAAAGTGCATCTCAGACGCAGATACAAGAATCACATGACAAGGTCAAAGATATTTACGGGAGAGTGAATAGTTTGAATTTGATTTTAGTGGGTATGGGAAGCCAGTGTAGGGATTGACAGAATGATGCAGTGGATGTGGAACAGTGAGAGAGGAAGATCAGTCTGTGGGCATTTCTGTAATGACAATGCTACAGGTCTCTGTCCCTAGACTACGGGAGCCCTGTAGCACCAAATGATTGTATCCTCTAATGAGGATATATTAATTTATTCCTTGCCTTGCGCTTTTCACCTCCTAGGCATGTCCACAATGACACACAGCCACACCTCCAATGGTATGGCCACACCCTTTTGGTGTGCACCTCCACACAGCGGCGGCACATGGGTTTCCCTTTTAGTCGACTATAGGGGGGCCTCATGAAATTGCTGTTAGGGACCCAAAATTTCTCTTGCCGGCCCTGCTGCCAACTACACACTAAGAAGAAGGGGAGTGTTTCGGCCTACTGTTCAACTCTCAGCACTGTTCCTCTGAGTTTGAAGCCCTCCGAAATGCACTATTCCATCAGGGTTCATTACAACATTGTTGGAGTGGCTAGCAGGCCTCTAGTGCTGCTGCTTCTGGATCACCAGGAGTATTTTGGTAGCAGGAACCTTTCTAGTTTTTAAGCATACAATTTATGTATATATACGCATGTATTGCTATTCAACATTCCTTCACTAGAACTCTTGTCCCCTCACTTGGGAGGGGAGTGATAGCAGAGTGCATTAGAACACTGCACCTATGGGATTTTTAGAGCTGCTAATCTCTCCTTATCTCTGGCTTCTTCTCTGGACAGGAGGCACATCTGTCTGACACCATTAGTCCCCACCGGATGCCCACTGGACCACCAAATATGCACTTCTATTTTTAAAAATGTAAAATGTACTGATAATAGTATTTAATATTTATGTCACTCATGTTGCATGTGTGTTAAAGCAATAGTCAAGATGTTTCCTTTTAATTGTACATTAGTGGGCTCATTCTGAGTTGGATACATGTACAAAAAGTAAGCTCTAAAACCTGCATGCAAAAATAACATATCTGCTAAGTCTGAGGCATTTAAAAATGCATCCAGCTCTGCACCAGTAGTTTATGTACCAGGTTTACAGCGGGCATACTTATACTCAGATACACATACACCCAACCAGGTTATACGCACAAAGAAAGTTTGTTGCCATTTGTTTTGATAGCAAAAATCTAATTTGCTATTAAGTTTGATTGAAATAAAAAAAAAAAACCCCTCTATAATGCAGCGGTAAAATCCTTTATCGGGTGGGGTACGGTTTAACGGTGCGGAAAATTCCGACACTGAGGACACCTCTAAGGAAAATCTGAATGTGTGAGTTTTTTTGCTATTGTGACACATCTGCCACATGATTCATCAACCTTGATTCGAACCTTGAACATGATTCGTCTTGTGCCAGACATCTGTGTAGTCGGAATATCTCAGATAGCATGCTGCTGCGATCTGAGATGTAGAGCATCCAGGCCCGGCGCTCCTATTAGGCAAGGTTAGGCAGTTGCCTAGGGCGCCGGGCTCTGGAGGGTGCCTCAGAAATAAAATTACTTTAAAACTGTGCGGCGACCGCTGACCACACCTTTCACGGCCGCCGCACAGCGTTCAGATAAATCCACGGGGAGGGGGGGAGAGGCTATAAATAACACCGCCGCCTCTCTGCTCAGTCTCCTCCCCTCCACTCACTGACTGTCGGGCGTGACATCATCATCACGGCCCGACAGTGGCAATGAGTGGAGGGGAGGAGAAGGAGCAGAGAGGAGCAGGTTTATGGAAGCAATGTAAGGAAAGATGTGGGGAGGAGGGCGCCAATTTTGACAGTGTGCCGGGTGCTGATTTTTAAAGTGTGCCTGCAGTGGGGGGGGGGGGGGGGGGGGACGGCGCCGGTTTTTAAAGTGTTCCTGCGGCGGGGGGGGGTGCTGATTTTTGCGGCGGGGGGGGCGCTGATTTTGACAAAGTGCCTAGGGCGCCAAGGACCCTAGCACCGGCCCTGAGTGCATCGCTTTGGAGGTAAGTCTGGTTATATTCAAATCATTTTTTTACAATTTCGGATTTTCCTTGGAGGTGTCCCCTGTGTCGGAATGATTGTCATCGTGAAAACGATTACCACGTCTTTTATCTGGTGTGTGAATGAAAGGTTCTCATTGACAGCTTGATTATGGGAATGGAGTCATGCACTTGGCACAAGGCCACCCACCACCAATGTAGACATACCTTTGGCTGCCTGGAGAAAGTTAAAGTTGAGAATAGGAAATGGAACTTTATTTAAACTGGAAACAAATATAGATATAATTAAGCATACTATTTATTGATGATTCTGGTTTTATCTTAAACACTGATGTGTCATGGAAAGATGAATCATGCGGCTGATGTGTCACAACAGCAAAAAACTGGGAACCACTGTCTTCGAGTATCACCCCTTTTTGTGTTTGTTTAACAAAACCCCTTGATACTGAACTAAGCAAATAAAATGAAAAAAAAAAATGCAAAAGATTAAAATATAAAAAAACCTATCATTTATTTCTGGCTGCTTAATTTATGTCAGGAACAAGACATAAGTTATTAAAATAATTTTCAAAACTGGAAGTATATATTGATTTAATTAATTTTAATGAGAATCCCAAGCAAATTTAGATAACAATAACAAAGAGCTTTATTTTTTTAACAATAAGTTCACGAAAAAATCGGAATGCCCTAGACGTGTGTAGTCTAAACAAGATTCATTAAACAAATTGAAAATATATAGAAACTTTCTCCCTTTCCATAGCTGAAATTCGTACCTATCAGATTTTATTTAGCCATTTTCAATCTTTTCAGATATTCAGCAGAAAAAACTTTAACGGAAAAAGTAAATTGTAAATCTCTTGAAAACAGTTATTAAAGGAAACAGGCCACAAAGACACTTCCCTTGGTCAGCGCCTACAATCCTTACAAATATATCTGACAAGTCTTGTAGAAGTTGCTAGGTGTTAGGACTATACTGGCATGAAGAAGGGAAGAAAAAATTGTGTTGCAATAAAATCTGTTTATTGAAACTCAGCAGCAGACAGGGAATAATGACAGTCACATTACAATAACAGTCACATTACTGTACTGGGAAAATGATATGCAGGATAATATGGATATACATAGTGTTGCAGAAGGTCTCTGGCAGTCAATGGTAATGCAGAATGATACTGATTCACAATAACAAACAGTCTCTGGTATAAATGAGGATCACTTGGCAGGTATGCAGACAGGCTGATGGTAACACAGTCCAAAAAGCACAAACAGTTGAGCACTCAGAAAGAACATCAGTACTACTAAGGCAGTACCGGAGCCCCTCAGTATGGATAGAAGAAATGCTGAACCAAGAATTAGTACTCTAGTATGTGTGGCTGGATCACTTATAAATAACTTATTATATAAATTAATTTAAATTAATAGCGCAGGGCGCTGATTTGTATCATTGCAAATGTGCTGATTTTATTATATTGTGTTGTATTTCTGTATAGGAAATGCATTAATTTCTGAGGTATTTAAATGTATTGACTTCTGAGATAGTATGTCATGTTTGGGTTGTGTAGCTTCAAGAGGAAATCCTCATTGAGGCTAATTAGACGTTTTTCATGTGAAGTAACACACACTTGCTTTGGCCTAAATGCGGATAACGTGAAAAATGAAGCTGTAGGCATGGCAAAGTTATTTGTTTTTCTGCCGTATCTCTTGCTCCAGCAACAGGGCTAGTCTGATGAAGGGAGCAACTGGAAAAATGTTTTTCATGTTCAGTAGACGATAATAATATCCTAATAAATGCATTTCCTAAGAAAAATAAATAAATAAACAAACATGTTTTAATGTTTTATCATTAATGTCTTTGGGCCTGATTCATTAAGGATCTTAACTTAAGAAACTACTTAGTTAAGTCTCCTGGACAAAACCATGTTACAATGCAAGGGGTGCAAATTAGTATTCTATTTTGCACATAAGTTAAATACTGACTGTTTTTTCATGTAGCACACAAATACTTGATAGCTTATTTGTACACTGAAATTTAAAGTTGATATTTGTGTGCTACATGAAAAAACAGACAGTATTTAACTTATGTGCAAAACAGAATACTAATTTGCACCCCTTGCATTGTAACATGGTCTTATCCAGGAGACTTAAATAAGAAGTTTCTTAAGTTAAGATCCTTAATGAATCAGGCCCTTTATTATTAACTGGTTGCAATAATTCTATATGTATTTTATTCTGTGTTTTTTTTTGTGAATTTATAACCCACATAGGCTTTGGACGTATCGTGCAGTGTCTTGTGTAGAAAAGCACAACAAACCTACACCCGAATTCAACAGCGCACATATCTTGAGAACCGAGCCTTGATGAATTCAGGAGTACTCATAGACTTTTCCGTTCAATATGCGTGGCTTGATGAATCAGGCCTATTGAGCCTAACTTAACTACTAGCCGACTGCCAACCAACTTAACTGTGGCCTGTTAGGACTGCATTGCCATTTTAAAATGGCAGGCAGAAAAATGTGACAGCACCCTTTGAGGGCACTGACAACACTAGTCCCAGCAGTCAGTAACAGCACAGGGATCTAGACATGATGCCAGGAAATCTTACTGCTGCAAACAAAGTCACTTTAAATGCATACTTACATACTCTCCTGGAATTTCCGGGAGGCTCCTGAATTTCAGGGAGTCACCCTGGGTTCCTGGGAGAGCAGGCATTCTCCCGGACATGAAGGGGGCAGGGCTTAATGATGCAATTTTGCATCATCAAGCCCCGCCCTTGGTTTGAAATGCCGTAATTTGATAATTTCATAGCAGGGGGTGGGGCTACTGTGACGCAATAAAGTTGGCACAACCCCTCCTACCAGCTGTCACATGACCTCTGCTCCAGTATCTCCCGGAGCAAAGGTTTAAAAAGTTGGCAAATACTACCATCCAGGGGGTATATGTATGAATCTCCGGATTCTTCATCTCCGGCGTGTTCAGCCTCTTCAGCGCTTAAATTTAAAGCAGCGCTGCATTGTAAAGGGAAGTTTCCCTTTACAATGCAGCGCTGCTTTAAATTTAAGCGCTGAAGAGGCTGAACACGTCGGAGATGAAGAATCCAAAGATTCATACATTTACCCCCAGGTCTTCAAATGTCCATGGTCATTTCTCCTCGGCTCCCCTATTGAGGCGCTACATAAACATGCAGACAAATTGTTCGTATATCCTCAACGCAGCCAGATGTCTAGTTGCAAAGCATTGGAAAAATCTTAATCCCCCCACTCTAGACAGCAACTGCTTAATAAAATCTGGTACCTGGCATCTATGGAAAAAAATCTCTACATATCTAAATAAGAAAACCCACAAATTACTGGCTTCTTTAAAATGGTACTTTCAAGTCTGCACACTCACCTGACCTTCCTTACAGTGTCTTAGCCCTCTACCTGTCATTGATATTTAGTAGATTACACACTGCATATTCTCACTAGTCCTCCGGGAGTAACATAGTATCATAGTAACATAGTTGATGAGGTTGAAAAAACACACCAGTCCATCAAGTTCAACCTATTTTGGATCTCCTGCGATCCTGCACTTATATTTGAAATTGATCCAGAGTAAGCAACTGCCAATCTGTTTCAATTGGGAAATCCCCCAGACCCAATATTGCAGTCCTATTTTTACCCTATATCCACTACTATCCTTCATTTTAATTAAAGGTCGTATCCCTGGATACACTTTTCCGCAAAAAATTTGTCTAACCCTTTCTTAAACATATCTATTGAATCTGCCATCACACCTTCCCTGGCAGTGAATTCCATATCTTGACTGCCCTCACTGTAAAGAACCCCTTCCTTTGCTGGTTGTGAAATGCTCTCTCCTCTAACCTTAGGGGATGACCACGTGTCCTGTGTATGGTCCTTGGGGTAAAAAGTTCCCATGAAAGTTCTCTGTATTGACCCATAATGTATTTGTACATAGTAATCATATTTCCTCTTAGACGCCTCTTTTCTAAAGTGAACATGCCTAAACTGGCTAACCTATCCTCATAACTTAATGACTCCATACCCTTTATCAATTTTTTTTCGCCCTTCTCTGTACCCTTTCTAGTTCCAAATTATCTTTTTTATAGAGTGGTGTCCAGAACTGTGCTGCATATTCAAGATGAGGTCTTACCAACGATTTATACAGTGGCAAAATTACACTGTCTTCCCTTGCGTCTATGCCCCTTTTTATGCATGCCAATACTTTGTTTGCCCTTGCAGCTGCTGCTTGACATTGAGCACTATTGCTAAGTCTACTGTCTACGAGCACTCCCAAATCCTTTACCATTATAGATTCTCCTAAATTAATTTAATTTAATTTATAGATTGCGTTCTTGTTTTTGATCCCTAAATGCATAACCTTACATTTATCTATGTTAAACCTCATATTCCATTTGGCTGTCAAATCCTCCAGTTTATATAAGTCCCTCTATAGAGAAGCTACATCTTGCTCTGATTTTTTTACCTTACAGAGTTTAGTGTCATCTGCAAAAATAGAAACTTTGCTCTCTAAACCATCACCAAGGTCATTAATAAATATATTCAAAAGGAGTGTCCCCAGCACGGAACCTTGAGGTACTCCACTTAAAACTTTTGACCAATTAGAAAATGTTCCATTTATCACAACTCTCTGTTCCCTAATCTCTAACCAGTTTTTGATCCAAGTACAAATGTTGTTTCCTAGACCCAATTCCCTTATTTTGTGAACCAACTGTTGTGGCACTGTTTCAAAGGCCTTTGCAAA
Organism: Mixophyes fleayi; assembly: GCF_038048845.1. NCBI lineage: Eukaryota > Metazoa > Chordata > Amphibia > Anura > Limnodynastidae > Mixophyes > Mixophyes fleayi. The sequence continues at coordinate 49,818,712 of NC_134406.1, read as the reverse complement.
ATCTAAGTAGACCACATCTACTGTGCTGCCCTGGTCTAAGTTCCCACTAACTTCCTCGTAGAAGCTAATTAGATTAGTTTGACATAACCTATCCCTCACAAATCCATGCTGATTCCCACAAATAATCTTATTGCGTACCAAGTAATCCTGAATGCTATCCCTTAATATACCTTTCAGTAGTTTCCCCACTATTGATGTCATGCTTACAGGTCTATAATTCCCTGGTTGTGATCTTGTCCCCTTTTTAAACAATGACACCACATCTGCTATTCGCCAATCCCTTGGTACTGAGCCTGATGAGATTGAATCTATGAAAATTAAGAATAGCGGTCTAGCTATTTCTGAGTTTAGCTCCATAAGAACCCTTGGGTGTATGCCATTTGGACCTGGAGCTTTATTTATCTTAATATTCTTCAGTCGCATTTGGACTTCTTCCTCTGTCAACCACGTATTAATTAATGGTACGGTTTCATTTCCATTTTTCTATTATTCCTACCATTTGTTCCTCTCTAGTAAATACTAAAGAAAAGAAAGTGTTTAATACCCCTGCTTTTTCCTTAGTATCATTTATCAATTCATCCATCTCACTTCTTAGGGGTCCTATATTATCTTTTTTAACCCTTTTGCCATTTATATACTTAAAAACTTTTTGGGGTTTGTCTTACTTTCTTTTGCAACTTGTTTTTCATTTTCTAATTTAGCCAATCTAATTTCCTTTTTGCATGTTTTATTACATTCCTTGTACATACGGAAAGACTCCTCAGACCCTTCAGACTTAAACAATTCAAATGTACGCTTCTTACTATGCATTTCTTCCCTTACCTATTTAATTAGCCACATTGGTTTAGACTTAATTATTTTACATTCATTTCCCATAGGAATGAACTTATACATGTATGTTTCCAACAACATTTTAAAGACAGCCCACTTTTCTTCCGCATTTTTTCCTTCAAAAACTTTGTCCCTGTCTATGCACTTTATAGACTCCTTTAGCATATTAAAATTTGCCTTTCTAAAGTTTAAAGTCCTAGTTGATCCCTTATACCGTTGCTTCTGGACACTCAAATTTCAAATGAGACCATATTATGATCACTATTTCCCAAGTGTTCCCTTACTTAAATATGTGATATTACGTCTAGTTGGTTCCTCTACTATTGGGACATGTAATGGTCTTATAGCATGCTCAGAAACTTATTTCCCATAGCTGTACCACAGGTCTCAGTACTCCAATCAATGTCCGGATAATTAAAATCCCCCATAATTAAAACTTGACCTAGTTGTGTAGCCTTTTCAATTTGCTGTAGAAGCTGGTCTTCCTCAATCATACTAATATCTGGCGATTTATAGCATATCCCTATCAGCAACTTCCCTGAACTTTTTCCTCCGCTGGATATTTCCACCCACAATGCCTCTATATTATCACCAATATTCTAATAAATAACTTCCTGAATACTTGGTTTTAACTCTGGCTTAATATAAAGACATACTCTTCCTCCCCTTTTTCTCCCTATCCCTCCTGAAGAGAGTATAGCCTTTCAAGTTGACTGCCCAGTCATGTGTATCATCCCACCAGGTCTCTGTAATACCTATAATATCATACTGCTCATTCATTGCTACTAGTTTTAACTCCCCCATTTTACCTGTCAGGCTTCTTGCATTTGCAAGCATACACTTAAGTCTATTGCCTTCCTTAAGTATTTATTTTTGCTTTAAAAAGGGCCTCTCCTTATCGGCTATGCTTCCCTTTCCCCCCTCTCCACCCCCTTGACTCTTGTTAAATTCCTCCTTACCACTCTCAGGGCTAGATTTACTAACAGGCGTGTTTGTAAACCCGCCGACTTTCGGCGGGTTTGGCGGCGGTTTAGCCATCGCCGGATTTACTAAGGCTAAACCCGCCGTCCAAACGGCCAGAAATTATGTTTCCAAACCCTCCTCTGTATAAAGCGCCATGACGGTTTCAACAATGTTCAACATACAAACAGCCGGATTTACTATTAGGGGGTTTATAAAGCCGCCGGAAAACCGCCATTCAATAGACCAAAATGAAAGCGCTGCTTGTGAGCGGCGAGATTGTTCAAACAGTGTGCTGTTTCAGATATTTGGTCAATCAGAACAGAAGGAAAAGGGCCATTTCATGTACAAATTTTTTTACTTTGGGATTGTATATGTTAAAAGGCCAGTGTCTTGTAATTGCAGTGTTGTTTTGGTTTCTTTTTCTCTTGTGTCTTCCCACCATGCAATTTATTTACTGATTTAGTAGAGGTGTGTTATAGCGTACCTTTGTACTTTGGTAAACTAGGTTCAGGTTACTAGAATAATCGGGTTGGGTGGCTATGTATGCACCTGAAAAGGGGTCTGATATTATCCTGGCTGGCTGTTTGATACATAATCTAGCAATACATCAACTTACCCCACCGATTATTGCAGTAGACAGTGAAGAAGAAGCGGTCCGTGTCACATCTGGTGATGTGCAGAGCACAGAGGGCAGAAGGGAGATTAGAGACCGTCTAATTGCAAACTACTTTACGTGTAAGTAGATAGTATGATAAACTTTTTTTGCTCAAAAATGTGTTTTATGTGAGTGCAATTTTAGTATTTTATTTTAAATGTTTTGTAAATTGGAACCTTTAAAAACAGGATAGTGTGTACTCCTCATGTGGTAAATATGAACATCCCTGGAATGTGACAGTCAGAGGTCAATGTTTAAGTGAAATTAGTGCATAGTTTTTAAAACATCAGTATACTCTTGTTTAATTAGCAGAAAAGAAACACTGACACCATAGAAATTTAACTGCATTTATTGCAGAACACAATAAATAATAACGTATAATGCTTACGCAAACTTGTGAAAACATGAAGCAATAATAATTATTGCACTAGCGACGCCTTTTTGCAGGCATATCACAATGCTTGGTGCCACTCTCTCCCCTCCCTCGCCCACCCCTGGTGCGAGCACCTCTCCTTGGAGGAGTACTCTGTACAGATGTGCTAGGCGTACTAGCGGTACTGGTGGTGGCGGAAGACATAGGTGCCGGTAAACGGGCTACAATTTGTGAATGTAGTTGCCCTGCCAGCCGGGTCACATTGGCATTCCCCTCACGTACTGTGGAATGTAAGGCCTTCACAGCCCCAGTCATTTGGGCCAGCTGCACATTGGTCTGTTCTAAAGCTGTTGCCAGACGGTTGATTCCAGCAGGGAGTTGACTATTGGACCGGTGTATCCGCCTCAACTGGGCCGCAATTTGTGACATGTGGCGAGTTTGCCTGTCCATGAGCAATGTCTGTTGCTGCTGGAATGCGCCAATAGACAGCGCCATTTCTCTGGCTGGGTCCATAGTTTCAGGTGCAGGTTGGTGGTGTGATGGTTCAGCAGGGCCAGGTGAAACTTCCTGGAGGCCAGACACAGGGGCATCCACTGTTACCAGGGTGATGGTCGTTTGATCCTCTGGCTCAGGGGACATTTCCAGGGACTCCGCCTGAGGTGGCTGGTATGAAGAGGGCCCTGTGTATGAAAAATGACGGTAAGTATATAGTATATAATATGTTTGTATATTGCATTCTGAACACTGGATAGGAAAGAATATTGTTTAGCAACTACAGATTCTTTCACAATGTTTGCATTCCTGATTTCTAGTCCTATGCTACCTGCTTACGGATGCACTTATTATCCTTTTAATACCCATTATCATTTGGACTGTGTAGTACATGCTGGGTTATTTTGACTAAACTGCATGCTATAAAAAGTGGAGATGTTGCCTATAGCAACCAATCAGATTTTAGCTGTCATTTTGTTGAATGCAATAAATAAAGTAAAGGTATATTCTGATGGGTTTCTATAGGCAACATATCAGTTTAGTAAAATGTAGCCCTAACTTCTCATTGCAAACAATAAAAAGAAAAAAAAAAAACATTGACAGCAACATTTGCACAGAAAATCAAGTAACTCCATTATTTCTCTCCTAAACAGAAATCACGCACCTGCTTGCTCGTCTGTGCCAGAATCTCTCGCTGAAGGTGGAGGTGTAGGTCTGGCACTGGGACTGAACTGCGGTCCTGGCGATTCTGGATGTATTAGAAAAAGCATACAATGTATTTCCAGAAAAAAACAATTTCCAAATATACTGTTTATTGCACAAATGTGTTTGCAATTTTTTTATTTTTTTTGCTATGAGAAAAAAAAACCCTTTACAAACTATTAGAGTCAAAAATACACTTTGAAAAACAAAAAAAACCAAAACAAATAAGAAAAAACGTTTGCAAAGAGAAAAGCAGTTTTAAAAAGAGAAAAGCAGTTTTAAAAAGAGAAAAACATTTAAAATACTGTTAGGGTAAAAAAACCAAATAACTAACCAACTACTTGGCCAAAAGAGGGCAAATCGGTGTCCTGCACATTTATGCCCTCTACAATTTCAGCCGGCATTATCTGGCGCAGCTCCTCCTCGTACGTGGTGTACTCCATACGAAGTGGGAGGCCACCACCCGTGCGCCTTGTCGACCTCCTTTCCTGGGCCATCTTCTCTTTAAGCCTCCTCTTAATATCAGAGAAGCGCTTGCGGCAGTGTGCCACTGTCCGCTTCAGTGGGCCCACCGCGTTCACGGCCTCACAGACTCTCCCCCACAGTTGGTGACGCCGCCTTAGAGGAGTCCGGGCTGCCAGGTTCCCTAGGATGACCTCGTAGCAGGGAATGATGTTGTGCACCAACACACAATTCTCATCATGTGAGAAGCGCACATTCCTCCCTGTCTTGGTCTTCCTGCCCTGTCCTGTCTCCTCAACCTCTCCCTCCTCTGACCCCTCAACCTCCATCTCCCTCTCCTCAGCCTGTTCTCCCCTCCTATCTCTGGACATTTTTACCCAGAAGACAGAAAAACACAAAACACTGAAGGACTTACAAACACAAAGAACAAACTACACTACCTACAGACACACTCTCCACACAGTCACACACAAGTAACACAGACAAAGGACAAGTCAAATACAAAAAATACAAGACAGAAAATAAATGAGAAAATAAATGTACAAAACAGGAAAAAACCACAGGACTACTCACACTTCAATCAGATATCGCTCCACCAATCCACCAAACTCCAACTCTCACCAACTCTCAGCAAACCACTATCCTCCAAACTCCTCTCACAAAACTCCTCTAAACCCTATCAGAGAAAAAGTGTCAGGCCAGTGGTTTATATAGGGCTTGTGATGTCGCTTGAAGCCGCCATGCAACACGCCTGTTAGTAAATCTAGCCCTCAGTGTCTATCCCATATATACTTGCTTGCCCCTCCCCCCTGAATCCTAGTTTAAAATCTCCTCCAACTTTCTAACCATCCTCTCCTCTAGTGCAGCAGCCCTCTCCTCATTCAGGTGCAATCCATCTCGACAATAAAGACGGCAACTGACTGAGAAATCAGCCCTATGCTCTAAGATTCCAAAACCCTCCTTCCTACACCAATCTTTTAGCCACGCATTAACCTCACTTATCTCCCGCTGTCTCCCTGGACTAGCGCGTGGCACAGGTAGTATTTCCGAAAATACTACCTTGGATGTCCTTGTCTTAAGTTTGCGACCCATGTCCCTGAAATCATTAATAATGAGTAATTAAAAGCAAAATCTTTTTTCTCTAATTTTGCCTCTTTCCAGATAATGGAACAGGGATAGTAGAGGATCTAACAGAGATAGCTCAACCCTGATAATTCTAGTTTTGTAGTGCGGGGAGTCTTATTTATTTAAGTGAATTGGTTAATGAAGGAAAAAGGAAAAAGGAAAACAAAAAATAATATTTATCCCAACTGTAACCTGTTAGACCTATAATCTTACCAGCAGTAACAGAAATGCTCAATCTAGACATACCCCATGTCACTGGTATTTTGTTGGATGAAGCCAATATATTAGCATGATATATATAAATGTGTGTGTGTGTATGTGTGTGTGTATATATGTTTATATATATATATATATATATATATATATGTGTGTGTGTGTATGTGTGTGTGTATTAACATATATATATATTATATTTATATATATATTTGTGTGTGTGTATATATATCTATATATCTATATATATATGTATGTATATATATATATATATATATATATATATATATGCTCATGCAATCAGACACTGCCTCACCTGCAGCACTTTCACATGGTGGCCTCAATCTCACCCACAGCTCCAGACCTAAAGGCAGACAAGGTGGTGGGGTTGGACTACTTCTCTCCCCACAGTGCACGTTTACAGTTCTACCAAATGTCCCATCACTCACGTTCACATCTTTTGAAGTACATGCTATTCGCATTTTTAATCCATTCTTCTACGTGTTGCGGTGATCTATCGTCCCCCTGGAGCACACCAAAAATGTATTGAGGATTTCTCCTCATGGCTTCCTTACTTCTTATCTTCAGACATCCCCATCATCATCATGGGTGATTTCAACATCCCCATTGATAACCCACCTTCCAAAGCTGCTTCCATACTACTCTCTCTAACCTCCTCACATGACCTCTCCCAGTGGATTGAATCATCTACTCATAAGGATGACCACTGCCTTAATCTTGTTTTCTCTAGACTATGCTCAGTTTCTAATTTTCTTAACACACCCTTCCCCCTCTCGGATCATCACCTTATCAGCTACACACTCACCCCCGCTGCTCTAACCTCTCTACTGTCTAACTCTACCAAGCCTCCTCATACCCGCAGAAATCTTAATTCTATTAATCTTCAACAATTTTCCACCTCTCTCCAACACCTTCTCTCCCCTATCTCTACATTCTCATCCCCTGAGATGGCAGTACCTCATTTTCACCAAACCTTAGCAACGGCCCTTGATCAAGTGGCTCCAGCGACACTACATACTACACGTCAACTTCGATGTCAACCGTGGCACACTAAAGCAACTTCTAGAGAGACTTGCCTACACTCGCCTCACACGCTTTCTTTCCGCAAACAACCTGTTGGATCCTCTTCAGTCTGGCTTTCGTTCTCAACACTCCACAGAGACTGCGTTGACTAATGTTGTCAATGATCTGATCACTGCTAAAACTGAACGCCATTACTCTCTCCTAATTCTCCTGGATCTCTCGGCTGCATTTGACACCGTTGACCACTCTCTTCTCATACAAACGCTGCAATCCCGAGGTCTTCAAGACAGTGTTCTATCCTGGTTCTCACCTTACCTCTCTAATCGCTCTTTCACTGTTAATTTCTCTGGAGCCACCTCTGCTCCGCTTCCTCTATCAGTTGGAGTACCACAAGGCTCAGTGCTAGGTCCTCTGCTGTTCTCTATCTATACCGCTTCTCTTAGAAATCTAATAAGTTCCTTTGGCTTTCAGTATCATCTCTATGCGGATGATACCCAAATCTATCTATCCTCTCCTGATGTCTCGACATCTGTGTTGTCCCGTGTAACTGACTGTCTTTCTGCCATATCATCTTGGATGTCCTCGCGCCAACTCAAACTTAATCTTTCTAAAACAGAGTTAATAATATTCCCACCCACCAACAAGAGCATACCTGACATTTCTATCTCTGTTGATAACATGACCATAAATCCCACCCCACAAGCTCGCTGCCTAGGTGTACTCCTTGACTCACACCTATTCTTTGTTCCCCACATTGACTCTATATCTAAATCATGCTACATACATCTAAAGAACATTTCCAGAATTCGCACATATCTCACGCAAGACACTGCAAAAACCTTAATTCATGCACTTATCATCTCCCGCATAGACTATTGCAATTCCCTCCTTACTGGCCTTCCCAAAAACAGACTCAAACCCCTACAATCTATTTTGCACGCTTTGGCAAGATTGATTTTCCTTGCAAATCATTATTCCTCTGTTGAATTACTCTATATGTCTCTACACTGGTTGCCTATTTTCTACTGAATCCAATATAAAATACTTTTACTAACCTACAAGGCCATCAACAAAGCTGCACCAACATACATCTCCTCTCTTGTCTCAAAATATCTCCCAACTCGGCAACTCCGTTCTACACAAGATCTGCGTCTCTCATCCACCCTCATTACATCCTGCCATTCCCTGTTACAGTACTTTTTTTGGGCTGCACCCACTCTATGGAATTCTCCTCTGGTCTACAAACCTTCAAGCATTCTCTGAAAACCTACCTCTTTAGACAAGCTTGTAATATTCCTCAACCACCCTCTTAACCTAACTACCTTAGCCTATTACCGCCTGTTACACAATTTCACACAAGACAACTACCCCCTGACCAACATTGTTGTGTGACATGATCATTTAGCCTATGAGTCACTTTTACCTTTGCAGCCTGGCTGGGCCAAAATGCAAAATGTAGACTTAACCTCATGTATCAAACTCCCATTGTCCCATAGATTAAAAGCTTGGGAGCAGGGCCTTCTCACCTCTTTGTCTGTTTTACCCAGTTTGTTTATTCGTTTATTATGTTTGTCCCCAATTGTAAAGCACTACGGAATATGTTGGCGCTATATAAATGATGATGATGATGATGTATATATATATATATATATATATATATATTGCTTTTTCACCCCAAAGTACCCCAAGCTTTAGCCATAAGTATAACATGAGTCCAAACCTGGACGGTCTGTTTCAAACCGACAAGTGAATTAAAACAATCTCAAACTCTGTTGTTGTCTATCCCACCACGGAAAATGTATGAAACTCTCATACAATATAATAGGTACCAGGGGGAATGTAGAGCCTTCTGGGAAGAAACTCAACGTGACTATGTCTAAACAGCATGATTTATTGTTTTCTTTTTGTTTCTTGGAACTTTCTGGATAACCAGATTCCAAAAAACAGATGCCATACCTGTAATAATAAAATATATATCAAAGAACAATAAAATATTTAAGCAATTAATATTTCTACAGATAAATGAAATACAGATTAAACATTTCATCCAGGTACTTTTAATAAAAAAATAACCAACTCTACTGTTCCTCCCTCCATAGAGTTGCAAAAATCCTCTTGAGTATTCCTTAAAATGTTCCATGCTGGAAAGTAATTAAGCATACAATTTTAAAACAAACAAGCCATACACAGGCTATTCCCTTGACCCCAATTATTGTTTGCAGCTGTGCATCCTGTAGACCTACAGGAAAACAGCTGGCACTGCTTAAACAATTTACACGAGGGCAAGTTGCAAAGGTAGAAGCTGATTAAATATCCTGGTACATATATGTATGTAAAGGAACCATGATCTTTTTTTTAAAAAAATTGTCATGTTTGTTTGTATTGTATGTGTAGGATACTTGTAGGATGCCTAGATAGATACTGATGAGAGAAAAGTAGAGTTAGAACTTTTGGAGAAGGTGATGTTTTCAGACACTTCACCTCCCACTGCTAAAGTAAAGATGACACACCAGAGGACAGTGGTGCTGCCTGCAGGTGTTAAGAATGAACAAAACTTCTGGTGGCCTCCCACAGTGTTCAAGTTACGAAAGACTTGTCCTTGGGTTGAGAATGTAAATGTGATTGGGGAAACCCCTGGTCCAAAAGGAGTGCCAGAAACTACAAGGCTAAGTTAGATTATCTGTCTGCTGTGTTCTAAAGACAACTTGGACAAAAGAGAAATTGAAAATTTGAATAAACAAATAGTTATTGGTGGGAAGAGTTCTAACAGCAACCAATGGTGCATGCAGGACGAAAATAGCAATTTGCCAGGTTATGTATATTGAAAGCATTGTGTTTTAGTGCAGAGTGGATGTTACTCTTGGATGACTTATACAGATTCATTGTAGGTCCACATAGTGTATTTAGCACATATTAGGATAACTACCTATATAATTAATACATAATTAATATATAATTAAATATAAAACACTGGCATTCCAAACAAGTGTTTTACTTCATTTGCATCAGCCTGGTTTTGAAGAAGTAATTACAGAGACATCTCACAAACACACACATTGTACTAGCTGGCAAAACAATCGCTCTATGTACTTTCATTGTAGATGCTGCAAAGTTCTCTGCCAAATCTGACTACATTTCCATGCTGCTAATGATTTATGTCAAATTAGGTTTTCAATGGTTAAGACGCAAAATAAAATGTTAACCTTTACAAGCAGCTACTGCAGAAAACTGACATCCAGAACATACTCTAAGGGTGCAGGAGGTTCAATAGGTGAATTCATGGATGGCAGGTGAAGTGTGTGGCATTACCTGCCAGTATGTATCAAATGTTAATTACTGACTAGCTGGTGGGATTTTTTATATCTGGAGTTATTATATAGGCAGAGGCATATTTTTAATTATACAGTATATCATAGGTAATGGGTGGACTATTATAATACACAGAAAGGGCTGGCTCCCAGTCTACCCAAATCCAGTGCATCTTTCATTCTTCTGCATTATGTACATATAGGAAGAATTTAGACGTTTCTTGCTTTCTGTACTATATAGACGAGGCTTAAGTAACCTGTCTCTCTAGTTGCTGTAGAACGACACTTTCGCATGTCTTGCCAGCTAGAGAATACCTACATCTAATATGCACATTTTCAATCCTATTTATTTTTAATGTATCGCAGACTATAACGGGTTACGCTACTTAATTGTATCTTCCTTAACAAAAAGTTGTGAAGAAGGTACTGTATATCTGTCATAGAGATTTTGCAGTGACTGTTCAAGTTTGTTGACAATACAACACAATTACATATCTACAAACTGTCCCAATTTAAGTGGTCTGTCCCACTGTTCCAACAGTCTGCGCTTTTGTCGTAACTGTCGAAATGTTGGGAGGTATGAACAATTTACCCCCTGCTGTGAGCAGTCACTGTGTGTCCTCTGATGTCCCTTTAGGATAACTTCAAAAGTTAAGAGGTATGCAATTAAGCAATAAAAAGAAATAGTTGCTACTGAAGGCAATGTCAGAAAAGCATGGGAATGCTTTTTGTCTTGGAAAAGAGACATTTTTTAAAGGGGATTTTCTCCTACTCATCATCTATTTATTTATATAGTGCCGCTAATTCTGTACAGAGAACTAACTCACATCAGTCCCTGGCCCATTGGCGCTTGCAGTCTAGATTCCCTAACACACACACACACACAGACCGAGAGAGACTAAGGGCAATTTAATAGCAGCCAATTAATCTACTAGCATGTTTTTGGAGTGTGGGAGCAATCCGGTGCACCCAGAGGAAACCCATGCAAACACAGGGAGAACATACAAACTCCACACAGGTAAGTCATGGTCAGGGATCAAACTCATACCATAGTGCTTTGCGGCAGAAGTACTAACCACTAAGCCACCATCCTGCCCTACTCATCATTTGTTGTTGTGTATTACTATGAAAGGAAACTCCACATTTTTTGTTGTTACATTTATAAAAATAGAGTTTCCTTTTCCACATTAGTAGGGTTAGTTTAGATTAGAGCACATAGAGTGGGCACATAGAGTGGTTTGTTCACTTACCCCTTCCCTTACCCATACTACCTCCTTATAATAGGGACATTTTAAGGAATTCATGGCCACAGGAAAAAGATCACATTAATTTGCACCCATAGTGCTTTATCAACCATGAGGTATACCACATATACCACAATTTGCATTAATTTTCTGCACCTTCCACTTTTGTAAACTCTCCCCCATTTCTATGTACAGCACTCTATAAAGCATTTGTACTGCTAGTGAGGTACAATATAAGAACTGGGGTCTGTAGTATGCTGCGGTTTTTGCAAGTTGCCGATATTAGTGCTTTTAAAGACATTGCCATTTTAAATTTCCCCTGCAAAGTCGCTGAATATTGGCGACTTGCAAAAACCGCAGCATAATACATTTACCGCCTGGTGCATGGAATGTAATGACTCCTCTGTTTTTACCATATGCAAGGAAATTTGGACTTCATACAATGTACACAATCACAGAAATTGGCAGACAGATATTTTACTAACATTCACTTGTTGGATACGGGCATTCAGATAGCTGAAGTAAGAGATAATTTAATAAGAATGATCATCATTATTTATTTATATAGCGCCACTAATTCTGCAGTGCTGTACAAATGATTGCAATGTACTGTACATGTTTTTTTCAGTAACTTCCAAAATTCCCTTCATGATGCCAATAACTGTCTCCGTCCCCTGCTCTCATGACACCCATTTCCAGTCTCCCATATTTGCAGTCCTGCCCTGAACTCCATCTATGTTCGTCAGTGGGGATTACACAAGGTAAGTAGCACTGGGAAATTTGTCAATATTAAAAACCAGGGATAGCCAGGAACAAAAAAATTCAAAATCAGGGATTATTGGTGTAGCACATACTGTACGTATGTAATCCAAAGCTCAAAACAAGTACTTGTGCCTTCTGTATCATTAGATTGTAAGCTCTTCGGAGTAGGACTCTCTCACTTTCTGTTTCATAGTATGTCATCCTTGCCTAATCTCCCAGAATGGTGGGGAAGCTCTGGCAATATTGAAAGATTTCCCTGAGCCCTGGAAGAGTAGACTAAGCTACTGGACTTGTATGCTGAATCCCGATTTGCTCTCTGCGCACACTTGCTGGGTCCGGATTTGCTCCCTGCACATGTGCAGCGGATCCAGATTTGCTCCATGTGCATGCATACCAGTCTCTAACTAAAATAAACGGAGATCTACAGAATGCTGATGTTTTCAAAGACAGTTCTCTCTCAGGAGGAGGTCACAGAAGACTCAGGAAAGGTGGCATCAGAGATACATAGAGCAGCTGGGTCTTCTGTATAGTGCACTCAATGCGAGTCTCAGACCTGAGCTAAAATCTCCCCAGAAGGTGCCAAATGCTCCAGAGAACATATATGTATATGCAGTATATGTACTGTACATGTACAATATAGTGACATATATTAGGGACATGCACAGTATAGGTGTTACAAGTGAAAAAGTATTATGATATAAATAATAAATAAAACAGTACAATAGTATTCATTTTAATAAATGGCTGAATATGCCCTTTGGTGGCACTAGGTACGCCCATGAGTGGAGCATGACACACCCTCTGGGTAGAGCAGGGCACGACCTCTTTGTCAGTGTTCAATTCATGATCTCCATGAAATGCTTTTTCAACAGTTGGCAATTATGGAGAATTATGGTATTTATACTGTAATCAATTTATTTTATCTTTTTTTTGTATGTATAATATGCAGCTGCTTTATAAGTAAGTGATAAAAATAATAGTTTACAGTGTTGCTAAATGGTATCACAGCAATAAATGTTTTAGCAGTCAGTTCAATGTTAATGTTTTAATGTAATTTTGGTACTCAAATTCAATATTATTAATTGTATGTATGTCATTCTTTTCCTGTATATCTATCAAGTCAGATTTGATAGTACGTGGGACAATTCTACAATTAAGTCTCCAAGAAAGATTTTTGGAAACAGAAATCTTCATCCAAAACCCTGACATTTTTTAATGTCATGGTAAAATGAAGTCTTATCTGGATAGTCCAAAATGTCAATTTTCATAGTTCATTGCACTTGTTCCATTGAAACCAAGTTACACTTATTGAAAATAATACATAAAGCTTGCTTCATACAAAATATAATTAAGACCAAACTGTAACGTCCAAGTAAAAAATCTGTATTATCTTGACAATAAGAACATCAATCTTATTGATCACAGCTGCCCAAAACATTTTCTTGTTTCTTTATATTGTTTTTTTTTATCTTTTAGATGCTTTGACCAAAAGGACAGTTTGTTGAACTCATATCCACATGTATGGCATCACACATAAATATCCACATGTATGGCATCACACATAAATATCCATATGTATGACATCACACATAAATATCCACATGTATGACATCACACATAAATATCTATATGTATGGCTTCACATATAAATATCCACATGTATGGCATCACACATAAATATCCATATGTATGACATCACACATAAATATCCACATGTATGGCATCACATATAAATATCCACATGTATGGCATCACACATAAATATCCATATGTATGACATCACACATAAATATCCACATGTATGGCATCACACATAAATATCCACATGTATGGCATCACACATAAATATCCACATGTATGGCATCACACATAAATATCCATATGTATGATATCACACATAAATATCCACATGTATGACATCACACATAAATATCCATATGTATGGCTTCACATATAAATATCCACATGTATGGCATCACACATAAATATCCACATGTATGGCATCACACATAAATATCCATATGTATGATATCACACATAAATATCCACATGTATGGCATCACATATAAATATCCACATGTATGGCATCACACATAAATATCCATATGTATGACATCACACATAAATATCCACATGTATGGCATCACACATAAATATCCACATGTAAGACATCACACATAAATATCCACATGTATGACATCACACATAAATATCCACATGTATGGCATCACACATAAATATCCATATGTATGACATCACACATAAATATCCACATGTATGACATCACACATAAATATCCACATGTATGGCATCACACATAAATATCCATATGTATGGCTTCACATATAAATATCCATATGTATGACATCACACATAAATATCTATATGTATGGCTTCACATATAAATATCCATATGTATGACATCACACATAAATATCCACATGTATGGCATCACACATAAATATCCACATGTATGGCATCACACATAAATATCCACATGTATGGAATCACATATAAATATCCACATGTATTGCATCACACATACATATCCACATGTATGATATCACACATACATATCCACAGGGCCGGACTGGGACTAAAAATCAGCCCTGGCATTTAAAGCACACAGGCCCACGTGTTGTGGGCTCCATGCACTATATTGTTGCACACTGATGCTGGCGCAGTACAACATGATGTAGTATGAGTGTGTGTGTGTGGGGGGGGTATTTATTTCTCCTAATGACCCTCAACATTACATTATTAGCACCCCAATTACATCAATAAACACCATGACAATACATTATTAGTACCCAAATTACAGCAATAAATAACCCCCCACACACACTCATACTACATCAATCATCCCCACATTACAGCAACCGGCATCACCCCACACATTACAGCAACCGGCATCACCCCCCACATTACAGCAACCAGCATCACCCCCCACATTACAGCGTCCAGCATTACCCCCACATTACAGCAACTGGCATCACCCCCCACATTACATCAACCGGCATCACTCCCCACATTACAGCAACCGGCATCACCCCCCACATTACAGCAACCGGCATCACCCCCACATTATAGCAATACCCTCTCCTACTTATTAGCAATACTAGCACCAAACACACTACAACACTGCCATCAGCACACCCCCCCATACTACAGCAATACCACCAATTATACAGACGCCACTGTAGGAAACAATGTTTTGCTTTTTTCAAATCTCCCACAAAATAGCAACAACGAACAGAGTACTTACACACATAGGTAACAGGTACCCTTTTCCCTCAATTAAATAGTAATGGCAGAATTTTCATGAATCATTCCACATGAAATAAAACTAACATATATCTAAAAAAAACATAACTATTGAATGATCAGTTGAATCCACACGGCCGCATTAAAAGTATTTCCATCTACAGCAAAATGACAGAGAAAAATATTTTTGTTTTACTACAGTAATTGGATATGCGTCTTTTCTATTCATTTTAAATAACACAGTATATAAATTAAGGGGGATAGAGGAGGTGGGTGAGAAATAATTGGATGTGATCCATCAGTTTGATTAGATAGGAAACATTTAGATTATTTACCTGGAGGCGTCTACCCCCTTGACTCACAGGCAGGGCTGACAAGAGGAATTTTGGGCCCCGATACAGCAACTTCTTTGGGCTCCCATCATATTCAACAATGAAAGACTTGCCTTTGGCAGAAGTTCATATGATGCCACACCGTAGTGTGCCCAGTTCATATTATGCCACATCGTAGTGCCCCAAGGTCATATTATGCCACATAGTATTACCCTCAATTCATATTTGGTCATGCAGAAGTGCCCACAAATCATATTATGGCATAGTAGTGCCCCCAAATCATTAGTAAAGCTCAGATAAAAACTCATTCACAAATAAAAATTGCTACAGCATATCAGATACTGAGTGCGAGTCCCAAGAGCAGCTTAATACATCATTTACAATGCAAACAAAAATAGATATATTGACACAATTACAGATAAAATTTATGACAAGCAATGTTTTTTCCTCTTAATTAAAAATCTCTGTACAGATAAATATGCAAAAAACATTACAGCGCAATAATGAGCAATACATAGTGTTAAACATTATTGGATACGCTGTAGTGTCCCCAGTTCAAGAAAGGATGGTTAAAAACATATTGCACACGAGAAAATATATGAACTTACCTGATTATGGCATCCTGTGTTCTGTTCTCCTAGTGGGCGCGCTGGGCGAGGAGGGATCAGCAGCTGTCAGCTCACACAGGCAGTCGGGAGCAGGAATAGAGGGCAGTGGTCGAAGCAGAAATTTAGGAGTGGGGGTATAGAAAATATAAGTGAATGGAGTATGAAGGCTTGATTTTTTATTTTTTTTAACACTTGTCCCCTCTGTGCATTTCCATTCTTCATTACTACTTGTGTTTTATGATGGCTGCATCCCTGACATTCCCATTCTTAAGATGTCTCTCTCTTTACACTTTCTTTTACCTATGCCCCTGCACCATCTTCTCCTTTGTCCCTCTCACTTAACCCCCTGCACCACCTTCTCCGCTGGCTCTCACACATCTTCCTGTACCACCTACTCCCCTGGCTCTCTCACACGTCTTCCTGCACCCTCTACCCCCCGGCTCTCTCACTCCTCTTCCTGCACCCCCTACCACCCTGGCTCTCTCACCCCCTTCGGCTCTCTCACCTCCTTTCCCAGCACCCCTTCGGCTCTCTCACCCCCTCTCCCAGCACCCCCTGGCTCTCACCCTTTTTCCCAGCACCCCCTTCCGCTCTCTCACCCCCTCTCCCAGCACCCCCTTCAGCTCTCTCACCCCCTCTCCCAGCACCCCCTTCAGCTCTCTCACCCCCTTTCCCAGCACCCCCTTCCGCTCTCTCACCCCCTTCGGCTCTCACACCCCCTCTCCCAGCACCCCCTGGCTCTCTCACCCCCTCTCCCAGCACCCCCTTCCGCTCTCTCACCCCCTTCGGCTCTCACCCCCTCTCCCAGCACCCCCTGGCTCTCTCACCCCCTCTCCCAGCACCCCCTTCGGCTCTCTCACCCCCTCTCCCAGCACCCCCTTCGGCTCTCTCACCCCCTCTCCCAGCACCCCCTGGCTCTCAACCCCTTTCCCAGCACCCCCTTCCGCTCTCTCACCCCCTTTCCCAGCACCCCCTTCGGCTCTCTCACCCCCTCTCCCAGCACCCCCTTCGGCTCTCTCACCCCCTCTCCCAGCACCCCCTGGCTCTCAACCCCTTTCCCAGCACCCCCTTCCGCTCTCTCACCCCCTTTCCCAGCACCCCCTTCGGCTCTCTCACCCCCTCTCCCAGCACCCCCTGGCTCTCACCCCCTTTCCCAGCACCCCCTTCGGCTCTCTCACCCCCTTTCCCAGCACCCCCTTCGGCTCTCTCACCTCCTTTCCCAGCACCCCCTTCGGCTCTCTCACCCCCTCTCCCAGCACCCCCTGGCTCTCACCCCCTTTCCCAGCACCCCCTGGCTCTCACCCCCTTTCCCAGCACTCCCTGGCTCTCACCCCCTTTCCCAGCACTCCCTGGCTCTCACCACCTGAAAATTGCGGGCACCCCCGCCCGAAAATCGCGGCACCCCCGTGACCCCCCCCCCTGAAAATCGCGGGCACCCCCGCCCGAAAATCGCGGCACCCCCGCGACCCCCCCCCCCCCCAGAAAATCGCGGGCACCCCCGCCCGAAAATCGCGGCACCCCCCCCGAAAATCGCGGCACCCCCGCGACCCCCCCCCCCCCCCCGTCTTCAGTAAAAAAAAAAAAAAAATTAAAAAAGACAGGAAACTCACCAGTGTAACTGGCTGCACAGCATAACGGGGGAGGGAGCTGGGGAGCGCGCAGCAGAGGTGGCTGGTTCCTCCAGCCACCAAGAAGACAGGGGGAGTCGGGCCGGCCCATATAGCCATCGGCCCTTCTGGCATTTGCCAGAAGTGCCAGATGGCCAGTCCGGCCCTGCATATCCACATGTATGGCATCACACATACATATCCACATGTATAGTATCAGACATACATATCCACATGTATGGTATCACACATACATATCCACATGTATGGCATCACACATACATATCCACATGTATGGCCATATCCACATGTATGGTATCACACATACATAGCCACATGTATGGCCATATCCACATGTATGGTATCACACATACATATCCACATGTATGGCATCACACATACATATCCACATGTATGGCATCACACATACATATCCACATGTATGGTATCACACATACATATCCACATGTATGGCATCACACATAAATATCCACATGTATGGCATCACACATACATATCCACATGTATGGCCATATCCACATGTATGGTATCACACATACATATCCACATGTATGGCCATATCCACATGTATGGTATCACACATACATATCCACATGTATGGCATCACACATACATATCCACATGTATGGCATCACACATACATATCCACATGTATGGTATCACACATACATATCCACATGTATGGCATCACACATACATATCCACATGTATGGCATCACACATACATATCCACATGTATGGCCATATCCACATGTATGGTATCACACATACATATCCACATGTATGGCCATATCCACATGTATGGTATCACACATACATATCCACATGTATGGCATCACACATACATATCCACATGTATGGCATCACACATACATATCCACATGTATGATATCACACATACATATCCACATGTATGGCATCACACATAAAGGAAGGAAATGTAAATCTGAGCCTGTGAGGACCAGCTTGTATTTTATATAAAGCAGATCTCTCCTATTCCTATAAATAATGCCATAATGTCCTGGAGGCCAGGCATGTGGGAAATTCTCACTTCCCAGTACTTTATTACATAATTGCCCACTCTTCTGGATTCCCAGGTATGTCTTCATAGGGCGGGGCGAAGGCCGTGGAGGCCTTGTTGACATGGTTTGCAGCAAAGTGCATTATTTTGGCCCCACGTGACAAAATTACAAAATTGTGTCATTTCGCCAGAAGGGAGGCCCCACCTTCCTTTCGTACTTGCAATTCACTTCCCGTCTGGGATCTTCCAGAGGTGAAAACTATAAAGTGGGCAGGTATCCTTTACTAATGGTCCAAAAACTGGGATTTAAAACTTTAAAGTTTAAATGTCTCTTTTTTTCTTTAAGTGTCTTTTTGTGCAGTCTTTAAACTATGTGATTTATGAAACAAAAAACTGTACTAACTGCAATGTGATTCTCTGATAGATGCAAACAGTGCAATATATCAAGCTGTGATTTGCAAAACCATACAGAAAACCACAAAAAATACACAAATACTCAAATGTTTTAGATGCATTTCTCATTTGCGCAATCGCATGTGTTGTGTGTATGGTGCCCATACAAAGGTGCTTGATGTATATTTGATTGCGCAAAGTAGCTGCAAAAATACATTTAGACACATACCTTATGATATGTACAATTTTAACTATAGCATACACTTTCATCCACAGTTATTATCCACATGTAAGCTTGCACCAGATCTATGAGTCCAGGAAGTGGTTGGTTTTTGCATGGTGTTCGGATTGCAAACCAGCGGTTAGCTACAAGCTGAATGTGGTTTGTTTTAAACCCATATGGCTTGTGGTAAACCAATACATAGATTGCATTTTGTAAAAACAGATTGGGTGCGCTTTTATGCAAAACTCACACTAATAGATACTGTGGTTTTTATACGGAAACTACATTCAATTTATGGTGGTTTTAAAATCATATCCCCATTGATCTCCAGCTGTGAAAAGTGTTTTTTCCAGTAAGAGCAGTAAAACATACTCGCAGAGCCGTAACTTAGAATTCTAGCTCCCTGGGCGAGAAAGACAAATGCCGCCCCCCTAGCCCTCAATTTTAACCAAATTAACCTAAAATATTCCTAAATTGCGCCCCCCTTCAGCGTTGCGCCCTGGGCGGTCGCCCCTGTCGCACAGCCCTAGTTACGGCCCTGCATACTCGCACAAAAACAGGTACTTGCAGGAGCTGCAGGAGTTGAAGGCTTCCCGGCAAACTTAAAATACAGGACCATTCGACAGTTTGTCAAACCATTAAGAAGTCCAATTTCCAGAGTAGAGTAACAAAGGTTATCTTATCCTCTAATTGGTCTTTGTGTTTTTATTTTGTGTTTCCTATGGATTAATTGAAGTGAATCTTTGAAAAGTTGATCTCAAAGGACATTTGTCTTTTTCAGCCTAAATAATTATGTACCAACATTCTCTGTCCAATTCCTGACACATTCATAATACATTCCCCAATGCTGCCAGATCCTGACAGGTACAATCTGACTTTAGACATGGTCAGCTATATAGGCTACAAATAGTCCTAGGTGTGATGTAAACTATAACATGTGATCCACTCGATCTACAAATAAATTATCTTAAAATTTATTTTTAAAATAATTTAATTATTTAGAGATGCTGGAAAAATAAATTAGGAAAACCTTTACCCAATAGCTTAAAAAATGAGGTTTGAGGGGGAAACAAGGTTAGGTGGGAGTGGTGGTGAGAGGACTCGAGGACACCAAATGTGCCCTAGAAGGTAAGGCATTTGCTGCCAGTGTCAAAGAAGATGGGGTTCTTGTTTGTTTTACAATTTTTATGTCCAACTCTTAGTTTTTTATTGAAATGTTCCACAAAGATATGGTCCACATACATGTTCCACATACATTGCTGACAGTTGAGCTAAGCGTGCTAGGCCGCAAATACTACAGCAATAGTAAATTGTGGAAAACCACAAAGAAATAAGCCAAAGTAAACAAACACAACTATACTAATCTAACTAATCATGTGTGTGGAAGGGTATTGTACATCATACATGGGGAAGGTTCCAGAAAGTATCTTAGAACCATGTCAATAATGAAATGGATTGCTACATCTAAGCCACAGTAGAGGTAACAGGATAAGGTCATAGCAATGGTACATTAATTATAACTCTTGAGATCTGCCAGATTTCTTAATGTATACTAACTCGTTTTTTAATATTTGATACACAAAGGTGTTGTCTAGCTGACACACATTAATACCTGACATAATTAGATAACATATCAGTAATATATTTTAAAGTAAAGAGAAGTGGTTGTTTCCCAGACTTGGCAGTAAGCGAGCTGGTCGCAATGCACACATGAATGACAGTGGTATTATGCATAGGTTGTATATAAGAAGACCTGTAAGAGGCCTAGCCACAAAGTGCTATGGATACATCCAGGGATGCATTAGTATTGCAATGCGCATCAGATTTCTTGTATGAAATAGTAAAAAAAAAGTCCTCGGATGCATTTTACACCTTCAAGTTACACTTTTGCGAAAAAGCGTATTTCTAGGTGCATTTCAATCAATTCAATAAAAGCATTCAATGGCAAACAAATGTAATAAATACAGTCTTGATAGTGGTGCAACTACTGCAGGAGCAAAGAGGGGGCCTGGCTATGCTGAACCATCCATTACTGAGACTCTCTTCTTCTGAGCATGGGGCAGTTGTGCAGTGTAGCTCCAATGGACGCTCAGTTCCAAGGGCATAGCTCTGTAGCAGGTTGCCAACCCCTTATATTTTGTTATGGGGTCGCGTGATTGATTGTTAATGCCCTGAGTCTCATTTTTTTCTCACTCTCATGACTAATTTAATGCATAAGAAGGCTAGACATTTTTTCTGTGTACACCATTTACAACACTATTCCCCAATATTAGGGATATCTCAAGAACCGGGAAGTGGGCATGCCACTCAATAGGCAATAACGCAAGTTAAAAGGCAGTGTGGAGCTGCACTTATTTTTCAATATCTTACATTAATTAAAGGAATCAGAAATAGTATAGAAATATATGTGAATCTTTTTCACTTACAGTAGGATAAACTTGTGTTTTAGTTTTTGCAGCTCTTTAAGTTGTGGAATTACTTCCATATCTGCATATGGAACATATCTTCATTTGAGAATATTTTTTAATTCAGATATAAACAACTTGAATTGAACTATTTTATTTTACCATGTGGTTAGGGGCCTGCAAACTCAAACAAAAGCAATACATAAAATTATATCTGTCTAATCCCCCGATTATACCTTACCCTGTTGATGATGGAAATAAATCAGACCAGTTTCCAGCTCAAGAATGTAATCATAAAATAAACTTTGAAAAGCAATAACGCTTTATTTGATCATATGGCAAATTTTGGCAAAGCAGAAAATATTGTCTGTGCTCCTTATACTTATACAATGAAATAAATAACATTTCTACATAGAAATATAAATTAGCCTAAAATTCTCTCTTTTGAAACTCTGTGCCTGTGTCGAAGTATAATTGATCACTTAACGATTACAAAGCACTAGAAGGCACACTTTTGGAACAGAAAGAAAATGAACACAGATACTGCCTACTGCACAAAGCATCATTTATCTTGAGTAATTTAGAATAACTACCCGGTATGCCTGTCTGAAAACACATGATTAAAATACTGTGAAATAATGCTCGGATTGGAATTTAATTAGATTAGATACATTTTTAAACAGGTTCATGGTCAGATGTCATCTTGAAGTGTAGATGTGTACTATAATACATATATGGCACTCAGTTGATAGTTGGTATTCTTATTGTACCTGAGGTATAGCTTGAAGTCAATCTAAAGGTACCTAATAGCCCTCATACACAGCACATTCTTAGTAAAAGTGCACTCCTTGGAAACTGTCCTTGGGCATCAATGTGAAAGCGCTATCTCTCTCAAGTTTGTGTAAAAATTATCTTACCCACAAGTCTACTGTCCTTTAAGTGTTATTTGCATATATTGTTCCAAGGGCAGGTAGCATGAACATTTGCATAACTTCTACTTTTTAGTGAAGCAGGCTCTATAGCATTCCACGTGATGACCAGAGCAACCTATCCTGCACAGCTACACAGGCAAGGACAGGGAGGTTACATGTGCCTGGAATCCACCTCTAGGCCAGACTTGCCATTTCTAGCACTACACAAGCACTCATTGTTATGATACCATGGTGTCAGGACAGGAGCCCACTTAGTTAACCCTGGTAACTAGGGGCTCTAGATCACACAGGCTATGAAAGAGATTTTGCAATAGTAACTAATGGCAAAAGGCCAAAAAGTATTTAAACAAAAACAACACCCAGAATATCACCAAATTTCAATAACAACCCCACACCATTCCAAAGTTAGTTTTAAGGCAACCAATATAGTTTTAAGTGGGAACAGTTCTCAGTTCAAGTTGCAGTGTTCAAGTAGTCCTGAGACAATTACCTTGACAATGGAGCATTGGGGTCCACTGGATCTTTTCCAAATTCAAGTTCATAGAAAATGGTATTGGCTTTTACATCTTCAGAGGATGGATATGGAAGTGGCAAGATGTCATCTCCACATGAGTTTTCCCCCTGTTGGTCTGGTACTATTTTCATCTACTTTAAGACAAAGACTGCAACGACCTGGCTAAATTCTAAGGGAAAGAGGAATGACACAAACACCTGGCAGTTCATAGCACATCTAGGAAAC
The DNA here is from genome assembly GCF_038048845.1 of Mixophyes fleayi. NCBI lineage: Eukaryota > Metazoa > Chordata > Amphibia > Anura > Limnodynastidae > Mixophyes > Mixophyes fleayi. Next base: position 49,794,993 of record NC_134406.1, on the reverse strand, counting down.
ATTGCCACACAGCAGTGGCAGATAAGAAAAGTTGTGCAAAATAGAATTGTCCTTGGGACCCTCCCACCCACCCTTATAATGGCTCTTAAAAAGCACATGCACACTTTAACAAACCAAGCACTTCAGCGACAAGGAGTGCCACTTTTGTGGCTGAAGTGCTTGGTTTGCTTGGGCCCCCTACAAAACAAGGTAACAATGGGCTTAAGACAGTTAAAGTAACATTGCTGTCAATGAACTCTACAGTGGCAAGATGTTGTTGTCATCATCTTCAGCCTCATCCTCACCCTCATCAGTGTGTACATCATCCTAACACAATATTAATTCAACCCCGCAGGAAACCACCATTACAGAAGCCTCTGTAATATAGCTGTCAAAAAAAACAAAAATGTAAAAAAAGCTTCTACTTTTTAAAGAAAAAAACGCATCTTTAATAAAGGTGAAACTTTACTGTAGAAAAACAAAAAATTGTCAACATGTCATTTTACCCAAACATTAATAAGCATTCCAGCATTGGCTAGCTTCCTTCTCTCAGCTAGATCCCAGCACCTGCAATATACATTGTCATCAACCTCACCCTCATCATTGTGTACATCATCATCATCACACAATACTAATTAATCCCTGCTGGAATCAACCATTACAGAAGTCTCTGTACTTGATGCTGGTACGCTTGTTAATATTTTGTGTAGAATGGCATGTTGACAATTTTATGTTTATCTACAGTAAAGTTTCACCTTTATTAAAGATGTGTTTATTTCTTTAAAAAGGTACAAGCTTTTTTTTTTAAATATTTGCTTTCCTGACTTAAAACCACTATGCACTTGAACATAGGCTTTAGCACATGAAGTAAATGTTAAAATTAGTATAATCATGGCTGAGACTGGAGAGTGACAAGAACAACGTGAATGAAGACTGGAGACTGACATGAACACTGCTACCCCTGTTTCTGTGTGACCAACGTCACTGAGAATGGAGATTGGCAAGAACAATGTTACTGAAAACTGGAGAGTGACAAGAACAATGTTACTGAAGACTGGAGAGTGACAAGAACAATGTGACTGGAGAATGGAGAGTGACAAGAACAATGTTACTGAAGACTGGAGAGTGACAAGAACAATGTGACTGGAGACTAAAGAGTGACAAGAACAATGTTACTGGAGACTGAAGAGTGACAAGAACAATGTTACTGAAGACTGGAGAGTGACAAGAACAATGTGACTGGAGACTGGAGAGTGACAAGAACAATGTTGCTGAAGACTGGAGAGTGACAAGAACAATGTGACTGGAGAGTGACAAGAACAATGTGACTGGAGAATGGAGAGTGACAAGAACAATGTGACTGGAGAATGGAGAGTGGCAAGAACAATGTTACTGAAGACTGGAGAGTGACAAGAACAATGTGACTGGAGAGTGACAAGAACAATGTTACTGAAGACTAGAGAGTGACAAGAACAATGTGACTGGAGAATGGAGAGTGACAAGAACAATGTTACTGAAGACTGGAGAGTGACAAGAACAATGTGACTGGAGACTGAAGAGTGACAAGAACAATGTTACTGGAGACTGAAGAGTGACAAGAACAATGTTACTGAAGACTGGAGAGTGACAAGAACAATGTGACTGGAGACTGGAGAGTGACAAGAACAATGTGACTGGAGACTGAAGAGTGACAAGAACAATGTTACTGGAGACTGAAGAGTGACAAGAACAATGTTACTGAAGACTGGAGAGTGACAAGAACAATGTGACTGGAGACTGGAGAGTGACAAGAACAACGTGAATGAAGACTGGAGACTGACATGAACACTGCTACCCCTGTTTCTGTGTGACCAACGTCACTGAGAATGGAGAGTGGCAAGAACAATGTTACTGAAGACTGGAGAGTGACAAGAACAATGTGACTGGAGAGTGACAAGAACAATGTTACTGAAGACTGGAGAGTGACAAGAACAATGTGACTGGAGACTGGAGAGTGACAAGAACAATGTTACTGAAGACTGGAGAGTGACAAGAACAATGTGACTGGAGACTGAAGAGTGTCAAGAACAATGTTACTGGAGACTGAAGAGTGACAAGAACAATGTTACTGAAGACTGGAGAGTGACAAGAACAATGTGACTGGAGACTGGAGAGTGACAAGAACAATGTTACTGAAGACTGGAGAGTGACAAGAACAATGTGACTGGAGACTGAAGAGTGACAAGAACAATGTTACTGAAGACTGGAGAGTGACAAGAACAATGTGACTGGAGACTGGAGAGTGACAAGAACAATGTTACTGGAGACTGGAGAGTGGCAAGGACACTGCCACCCATCCTGTTTCTGTATGAGTTATGGCACAGTAGATTTCACTGGAGACTTTTAAGAACACTGACAGCCCTATTATTACAATTTCTGTTTCAGCACTAAACAATGCCACCTGTCTTATGTCTGGGTGAGCTATGGCACAGTGGAATGTGACTGGAGACTTTTAAAAACACTGCCAGTCCTATTATTTCTATTTCAGTAATGACAATTAGCAAAGGAGCAATGACACGTAGACTGTAGACTGGCAACAGCACTGGGACCTCTCCTGTTTCTGTGTTAGCTATATTTCAGTAGAATGTCACTGGAGACTTTTAAGAAAAGTGCCACCCCTCCTCTTCCTGTATTAGATATGACGCTGCCCAACTGCACTAGAGACTACTAAGAACCGTGCTACCCCTTCTGTGTCTCTCTGTTAAATGGCACCGGATCACCGTGGAGGGCGGTACTTATAGAATTCAAAACTTGTGAGATCTGACGGCACAACAATGACATTTTGCCTCGTTTTCACTTCTGAGGGTGCGTGAAAGTACTGAGTCAGCATAGCTCGGTACTCGGATTAATGAAGTTTGGGTGGGCTTGGTTCTCGGAGAACTGAGCCCGAGCATCTCTATTTAACAGTAATGTGGGTAAACTTAAATCCATCTTGATAGGTTTTTATCCACAATCAGATGGTGTAACAAATGAGGTTAAATAAAATGAAAATATTAAATAAACAATCCAACGTTCAACTAATCAATTTGCACAATCATCTTTTCATCCTAATTGTTTAAAATGACAGATGGGGAAAATGGTTCCTATCAGACCAGTCTTGTCACAGACACACAAACTGCTTTTGCAGAGCTTGTACACATTTTGAGAGCAGGATGCATCAGTAATGATTGTTGTATTTGCAAATAACTTATATACATAGCATATGACTTGCTGATCCAAATTTGGAATTCCCCTGTAAAAATTCTACACTTGCCCCTGCTGCCAAACATGCAGAGCTTGTATACTGAAAAGACCCAATGGTGTGGCATTGACATAAAGAGTTATTCTCCTCTATCTTGATACTTCATATAATGTGCATGGTTCAAATCCTAACCAACTTCCAATGTAGAACTACCCCCTTCATTCATTTCAGCTTTTTCAGTTTTTCTCCTGAATTACTGCTTGGTTTAACCATATTTACGTCTTAAATTAAATTAGAGTGAGGGGATATTTGGGAACGTCATTATTACATATGTGACTTTTTAGTCTTTCAATGTTTTTATTATATTGGTGGATGTGTGCTTAGAACTATGCTTTTCCAAAATGTGCAACTGTAAGGTACATATTGCACCCCATCAAAAGTAAAAGGATGAGATTGGGTTTGTGGAGAGGAAAAAGTGGTGCATCAACCTGTAAAACAGAGAGCGCCTCCCCAAATGCACCTTCCTTACCCCTTCCAGATCATTCAAATAATCTTGACTCACAAGTGCACCTAATGCTCACTTGGCAAGGAGTTCCCTATCTTCCAAATAAATTCCTTCAGATGGTGCCAATGTGTTCATCCCCTACATCTTTCCCCGCAAACCCAAAATATGGGTGCATTTGCGCAAAGTAGGCATTTGTACTGCACCTTTTCACATCTGCTCATTCTTAAATGTGGGTGCCACCTCAAAAACAGTGAAACCGCTTTTGAGGTTTCAGCTCAGGCCCTTCCCCCTTATTTCTGGATCCCATAGGCATTGCACCCTCCTGCAGTGGATATTGTTCCTCCCCTGCCTAATGTGAAATTAGACTGTAAACTCCACTGGGGCAGAGACTGATGTTAATGATTAAACATTAAGAGCTGCTTAAAATGTTGGTACTATATAGATCAGTATTGGCTAACCTCTGACACTCCATGTGTTGTGAAACTACAAGTCCCAGCATAACCTTCCATCAATAAGCTGCTATATATTGGCTAAGCATGCTGGGATTTGGAGTTTCACACCACCTGGATATAGATAAAGGTTAATAATAGAGGAGAGCATCTGTGAGTGCCACTATTTGTGATTGTGACTTGAGCTGATTATTTTATCCTTGATCTTTACTTCTATTCTGTGCACTTGGTATGTAGCAACTTTTCATATTTTGCATTTCAAATTCCACTGGTGCATTTTTTACAATGCACTGACAAATATTCAAATGCACAGACAATACTTTGCCATTCAACTGTTACATTGATTTTGTTACAATGCAGTGTCTTTTTTACTCCTCTTTCATTTGCGTACTTCACTGTCTAGGTGTACAAAAACCCAAGCAATACATTGTTATCTCTGTACAGCCGTGTTTTTCAAGCTCCATTTTACATGGTTTGATGTTTTGGAGGGGGGATGTAATCAGAATAAATATAAAATCCTGTATGTAACTCGTCTGAAACAATTGTATCAGAACACCACCATGAATGCAATAAACTGCATAATTAAACTTAAGACTGTATCCTCTGTTCCTTTTAAAAGCTAAAAAAATTGCATATGTCCTGATTAGATTTACTTTTTAAATCTTTCTTCTCCAGAATGCTTATCTTAGAAGGAACATTAACTGTATTACCTATCCTCCTTCATACTTGTGAAAAATTACACACATAATCTAAATGGAACGTGAAAATGGCTGCGCTCCCTAACGGTGCCTAGCAATTTCAACCCCTAATCCAACTATTAATTTCATTTCTTCCTCTAGGTATTGTGACACGGGACCCCTTCTGGTGATGTACACATGAACAACTTCTTGCTTTGTCAATTTGTTATGGCTTTCAAACACCTTTCAAGTCAGGGTTTCTTTACACTGGCCTACCTTCTTACCAGAATATTCCACAAAGAAGATATTACCTCATCACAACAGGTCACAAGTTTCCCTTTATTTACATACCAGACATGGCTCCTGTAAGTATATTTAAGAATATAATACCATTTTTACCATGTCCTTATTTCCCTTAATTCAAACTTTTCCCAGCAGGGCCATCTTAACAACATTATGGGCCCCCGGGCAAAGCAGTGCACTGGGGCCCCTAGATATAGATATAGATATAGATATAGATGTATACAGATATAGATATAGATATATAGAGATAGAGATAGATAGATGTACTTGCTCAGTGACCCTTGTAGGTTTTTTTTGCAGGTTTTTTTCTTTTGCAGGATTATCTATTCTCATTAAGAGCTGTGCCTATGGGGCCCCCTTGCACGTGGGGCCCCCGGGCAGCTGCCCATCGTGCCCAATGGAAAAGATGGCCCTGTTTCCCAGCTGCTCAGTCTCCTATCACCCAGTTGAGATTTACTGAGATATCATAAAACCTAAAAGAATGTGAGGGGTCTGTTTTGGGATATTATTGATGATATTAACATAACCTTAAAGAGAGGTTCCAAGAGATTTTAGCTTTTATGATCAGTGCCGTAAATTGGTATTGGGCACTCATCTGTTGATACACCTCTGGTTATCTCTATCTATAAATATCTCATGGGTAGAGCAGAAGAATTTAGAGACAACCAAAAGAATAAAGACATAATATAGTTTTCCCTCTCAGGATTTAACCCGTGATTGGAAACAGAGTAAGCTACACCAGGCTAATACTATGAATAAACCACAAACAACTATTTGCAGTTTATATAACTTGTAAGTTGCTTGCATATGACAATGTCTATTTCATATATGTCCATTTTAACTGGATCTTCAGTGGTTGTCTATGTTTATATTTTAAATCAGCAATTTCACCTTTGTCTTAAAATCTAGTTATGAGCTGTCATTCTATGACATTGTCCTTGTGTTTTAGATGATTTTCTTATGTTTTTTTTACTTTGTACCAACATCTGGTCACCTTAGGTTATTCCAAGTTGAGTTTCTGGATATTAACAGATACCTATTTATATTGGAATAACAGATATGAGAGGTTGCCTTTCCTATATACACAAGAAAGCATCAGGCACCTTTAATAAAAACTTTTTTTAATGATAATTTTATCCAGTTTGCCCTTTTATTAGGTGGAGCCCATAAGGGTCATTCACTAGCTGCAAAAGTACAAAGTTTCAAAGCCAATTTCTCTTTTCTGATGCAGTGTGCCTACTTTTGCACTAAAATGCAAAGCTGATATTTAATTTTGCAATTTGAGATTATTTAAATGAGATAAAGTGGTGGAGAAAACACCTTTACAGGGTGCAGAGATTTTTCTTTGTGCAAAAGTTCTTAACCCATACTTTTAATAGGATGCATAGTGCAACTTCCATTTGCCTTCTCTGTAGGAAAGTACACTTGTAAACACATTTTCACCAATATATTAGAAATCTCATGCACACAAAATCCAGATATCTCCTCACTGTCATGATTAATTTAAGATATACATGTGGTAAACTTGACAGTATTTTTAGGGAAATACAGAAACTTATCAGCAGGGTGGTGCAAAAAGTTGAAGTAAGTCGGACTTTGAGGTAGTTGTGGTTGCATATTGATTTTACGGGTGAGATGGGCGTGCACTTTGAAATGCACTAGGCAGATAAGTAGGGCCACTTTCTGATGTAAATAAGCATTATTGGTCTTTACGTTTTTTGGTCCGAACATAAGCTTGATAGATTAGAGGTGCCACTGTGTGTCACCATCTAGCCCAGTAGATTCAGTCCTGCCTCCTCCCATGCACCCATCCACTTATGTTTGAAACTGTAGAAACCTCAGAAGGTGTTAATGATCTTTATTATATTTTTACTTAAGTTTAGATTATTAATACAGGGTCATATAAATTTTTTATAAGAAGTCTATAACGCCTCTTTGCTATAATCCTTTGGGTACTGATGGTCTGTGCACAGTAGTGGCCATATGACAAAATGGGAGGCCATGTCAAGTCAAAAATACTATAAATACATTTAGGGGTATATTTACTAAACTGCGGGCTTGAAAAAGTGGAAATATTGCCTATAGGAACCAGTCAGATTCTAGCTGTTATTTTGTAAAATGAACTAAACAAATAATATTATAGAATCTGATTGGTTGCTATAGGCAACATCTTCACTTTTTCAAACCCGCAGTTTAGTAAAAATACCCCTTAATTATTTTACAGATGTCAATATGTATTTTCAGGAACAAGCTATTCTTTTCATTAATATATCAGTTGAACTAAAGCTTATAGAATGATAATAGATTGATTAAGCAAAAAAAATATTTTCTTTCTGGTATGGCATTAGAACCCAGCAAAAGGGTGTTTGCATATGGCTGCACTACATTTGTTATACACACTTATATGTGATGTATAAGAATTTTTTAAATAATTAACAATAATGATGCAATAATACAATATTGTTGTAGTGACCAGATGCCCACAGGTCATCCAAACACAATTGTATTCAATTATTTTGCAGAGTAGAATCTTTGCTACACAGTATTGATTTATTTTGATTAGGTTTGAATCTTGTCTTGCTTAGATTGATGGTGTTAAGGATTCCGCTGCATGGGCAGATAGAGGAGCAGAGAGATTTCTGCCTTTGTGCAGCATTGTTTATTTAACTAAAGTATATTGTATGCGTTTTCCACCTATTGTGTATTCATTATCAAATCTCACAGTGCTCCTTATTGCTATTCTTTGCAAAATGTCAGTGAAGTCAATTAGAAATGTAGAAAATGTTGCTGGGCTCACAGATCAATAGACACTTGCCTTTTTTGTATGCATGACGATATCTTATAACAATGAATGGAATGTGGGAACAGTTTTTCAATCAACAATGACATAAATAGAACAGTTCAAGTAAGATATTTTTCTTTTTCTTGAAGCAGAAAATTTTGTGCTTGTAGTACAATTCTGATATATTTTTCATTTGTGTTAGAGAATAAATCATGTATCCAGACATAAAGATGGCTAAGTACTAATTACACCTTCCTTTTACAGTTTTGTGACAGCCATCCTATCAACGCTAATGTAATATTTGTCACTGATACTGTAAACCAAACAATAGTTCAAGTTGGTCTTCACAGGTGGGACTTTAAACCACAGACAACGTGTCAAGGTTCGCATGATTTTAATAATTACAGTACTTGGCAGGTTTGAATCCTGGATTATGCATACATCCAGGGGCGAACGGATTCCCCCCTCCCCCCCCCGACCCAACCCCCCCCCCCCCCGCAAGAGCTGCTGCGCATGCGCAGCAGCTCCGTTTCTTCAGCTCTGTCCTATACAGCAGCCGTGGCGCTGTCTAAGAAGCGTCCGCGGCGGTGCTGTATACACTACAGCACCGCCGCGGACGCTTCTTTGACAGCGCCGTGGCTGCTGTATAGGACAGTGCAGCTATAGCGGCCACTTAGTTAGCGCAGGGTGGGGGGGTTTCTGGAGACTAAGAAACCCCCCCTGCGTGCGCCACTGACATCCATGGCACAGAAATGTTCAGTAGATTAGAACACAACACAACACATGAAATGGCATCATATTTCAATACACTACCAATAGGCATAAAGCAAAGTCAACTGCCCTAATGAGCTAGGAGTAAATTCTTCTATAGGGGATCTGTTGAGGGAGGCTGTCATTTCATATGGGAAAGGTAAATATGCGCAGAGAAATGCAATGGATAGGACAAAAGTATTTCAGTGAAGAAATCCATGAGCTTCCGGCTCAGTGTTGGCTCAGCTGTGAGATAGTACTATAACACAGATAACCAGGACTCAAGTTGCCACAACGCCTTACAAATGACATGTGTACACCACCACATATGAGCAAAGAGTTGCATAAAAAGCACATCAATATTCTTGGTATACAGACCTCATGGACCCTTTCTCACCTTTAAGAACCCACTAAATTCGTCGTTTCAATTTGACTTCTCCAGATGTAATAGACAAACAAATGCATAAAGCGATAATTATTTTTTTTGGCCTCCCAGTTATGTCAAGCAGGTTTACATTTTGGTCTCCCAAATGATTTTTGTGTGTGTGTGCTATGTTTTTTTTCAGCTAAGGTTAGAAATACAATTATTGTTGTCATTTGCCTGCAAACTTAGACAAATTCTATCATTAGCTATGAAAACTAGATATATTCTATAACTCATATTCTTATACCACACTCTCACCATCAATGTTCCTACCCCTCAAGTGTAATTAATTTCTCCTCCATCAGTCTCCCCTTCCTCTGTTATTCAATTACAACCACCCTCCCATGTAAATAAATTTCCCCTACCTTCTCCCCTGTAATTAATTTTTCCCTCAAAGCCGCCTCCTGCAATTCATCCCCCTGTAATTAATTATTTTTACCCATCTTTAATTAATTTGCACTCATCCCCTGTAAATCATTCTTCCCCCTTCCTTGTTGCTTTTTACACAAGCATTGTTCAGAGGAGAGAACGTACATGATGTCAAAGACCATGCTTCTGAACCTGTGCAGGAAAGTGATGATGTCACCAAAGCGCCCCCTTCACAGCCAATCAGTGATGCCGAGCAGCAGCAGTAGCATGGTTTGTGATACCAGGGACATTCACTCTTTTTTCCACTGCTTGTATACAAGACAAGATGCAATAAAGGGAGGTGAAAGAATTAATTACAGGGGTAGGGGAGAGCAGAGTAGCGCATGCATAATAAGAGGGGGATCTATTTTTATTTTGTCTGGAAAGTCTTGGAAGCTTTAACAGGGTTTGCTCTACAAGTTAAAGAAATTGGCCTGCCATTGGGAGGTGGAACGCTGTAATTTCAAACATGTTTCAGACTATATAGAGCAAACAAACAAGTTATAAACATCCAGTGTATGTATATAAATTGTAAGCCATAAATACTGCACTCAAAATGTGTAATGTGAGATAATTATTGATGCTTCTACACTTTCAGCTGATCATGGATATTGGCTTAAATATACATCACACATAAATGCCCCATTAAGAACAATCAATGAAAACATGAAAAATATCTTTTGATTTTTATGAACCCTTTCTACCACCTAAAATTCAGAAATAGTTGGATAGCGGTCATGAACCGCAGCACAGGCACAGCAGCAATACATCTGAGTAAACAAAGGCTAAGTGGGTAAAAGAAATCATGAAGGTTTCCTACTTTGGTCTAGTCTCTCATTGTCACATTAATGGAGATGGGGTCGTACACAGTGGATATTGGTCTGTGGGTAAAGGGCTCCACATTACCTCTTTGTAGCTTATTAATAAATAGAGAGCTGCCATGGGGCAGCACAGTGGCCTAGTGGTTAGCACTTCTGCCTCACAGCACTGGGGCCATGAGTTCGATTCCCGCCCATGGCCTTACCTGTGTGGAGTTTGTATGTTCTCCCTGTGTTTGCGTGGGTTTCCTCCGGGTGCCTCAGTTTCCTCCCACACTCCAAAAACATATTGGTAGGTTAATTGGCTGCTATCAAAATTGACCCTAGTCTCTCCCTCTGTCTGTGTCTGTGTGTGAGTGTGTATCTATATTAGGGAATTTAGACTGTGAGCTCCACTGGGGCAGAGACTGATGTGAATGAGTTCTCTGTACAGCGCTGCGGAATTAGTGGCGCTATATAAATAAATGATGATGATGATGATGCCATTGCCTTTACACTGTAGCTGTCTAAAGCTTCAGTATTTCAGGTCAATTCTGCATGACAGCAGAAAACACCCTATGGTACAACTCTTTGACCCGAGTATATACCTGCGGTCAGCGTTACTATTAGGCAATTGTCTGACGACATCAACGTTTAGGGAGCATCTAAAACACTGAATGAGTGACATAATAGCGCTCATTCATTGTTCGTATTATCCATGTTACGTGCCCACACTGGGTGCCCACTCCTGACATGGAGTGGCAGCAGTCAATGGCTTACCTGTGTAACTGCTGGCCACTTCTCCTGCATGGCATGTCAGTGATATGCTGGTTTTGTGGTACTGGACTGTGACATTATAGTCCACACTCAGTGGCGCACGCAGGGGGGGTTTCTGAGTCTCCAGAAACCCCCCCTGCGCTAACTAAGTGGCCGCTATAGCTGCACTTTCCTATACAGCAGCCGCAGCGCTGTCAAAGAAGCGTCCGCGGCGGTGCTGTAGTGTATACAGCACCGCCGCGGACGCTTCTTAGACAGCGCCGCGGTTGTTGTATAGGACAGAGCTGAAGAAACGGAGCTGCTGCGCATGCGCAGCAGCTCTCGCGGGGGGGTGTTTTTTTGGGTCAATCCTCCGTTCGCCCCTGACACTCCCAGTTTCACAGGAGCAGCACATGGTAAGTAGAGAGGGAGGAGGTAGCAATTGAGGGGTCGCCCTGTGGCAAAAGCTTTCCTTTTCAATTTGTTTGTTGATTTGAATAAATATATAAGGAAATTAAGCCTCAAAAGATATTTTTGCTATTAAATCTATGAATAAACGTAAATTGGAAGGAACTCCATTATTTTAAACAATTTTGTACGTGAGGCATTGGAGATTTAAGAAACCCTAGACCCAGAGATCACAATTATAGGAAAGTCTGTCACCCGTGAAACAGGTAGCGCATGTGTAACAGAACACAGGAGACTGCTTGGAAACTACATCCCGCAGAATGCTTTGGTGACAAGACAGAGTTCAGAAAAACACTCTTGAACTGGTAAGGATGGTAAAACTGTGTGAAACCATGAAAGCAGAGGAAGAAGGAGCTAGACAGCTGAGAGGAGGATGTGTGAGAGAAGCTGGTAGCAAGAAACCAGAGCCATTGAGAGAGGGAGCATATGTGGAACCAGGAGTCAGGTTCATTACTCAAAGACACAGTCAAAGAGAGAAAGGACCAGAGGATAATTTCAGGAGTGTGAGGAAATGGTCATTTGGAGAAGAGTGGGTCAGACTATCAGACACCATTTCTGAGAGGAGTCAAGCTGAAAGTGACAGTTGGAGAAATGTGGGATAAGTACTGATTATTTACTTATCTATTTGCTGGACTGAGACTTGTGGCTAGACAGGTTATTGGTGGGGAGACCTGAATATATTGATTTAAAACTCTTTTAGAGGACTTTGTGTTAGTTTCAAGGAGGACAGTGCAGGGAGAGACAGCCAGGGATTATGGGACTAGGATATCTAGAAAAATAGCATGTTAAATACAGAGCATTTCAGTGAGTAAAACTGCAAGATATAAGTGTGACAGACCAATGGATCTACAGCAGAAAAATGAAAGTGGTGTAGTTTCAACATTGTTTTTTTATATTTTTTTTTATATGAAAGATAAAACATTTAGTGGTCCCCATGCTTTAGAAACAAACATGCTGGTATGGTTTATAAAGACCAGCTTAAAGCACTGCTATTTGATTTGTGTGTTTGTGGATAGGAGGTGGACAGAGAGTTCCCTTAGTCTCCCTCTGGTGTTGCAGGTTTCCTGGACATTACCCAACGAAGACACCACGTGATTCTGACTAAGGCACTGTACAGGAGAGGCAATGGTGAGAGCTAATATTCTACTGCAAACACCTCTTCCATAAGGCACACCTGGGAAAGGGGTGTTACACAAGAATAAATCTAACTACACAATTGTGTACTTGAGACATTGGAGATTTAGGAAACCCTAGACCCAGAGATCACAATTATAGGAAAGGAGGAGGAGGAAGGCAGAAAAATCCAGCCCATTTGAAAATATTCAAGTCTGGCACCCGTGAAACAGGTAGCGTATGTGAAACAGAGCACAGGAAGACTGCTTTGAAACTACATCCCCTAGAATGCTTTGGTGGCAGGACAGAGTTCAGAAAGACACTCTTGAACTTTCAGGGATGGTAAAACTGTGTGAAACCAGGAAAGTAGATGAAGGAGGAGCTAGACAGCTGAGAGGAGGTTGTGTGATAGAAGCTGGGAGCAATAAACCAGAGCCATTAAAAGAGTGAGCATATGTGGAACCAGGAGTCAGGTTCATTACTGCGAAGCACAGTCAAGGAGAGAAAGGTCCAGAGGATAATTCCAGGAGTGTGAGGAAATGGTCATTTGGAGAAGAGAGAAAAGTGGGTCAGACTAACAGACACCATTTCTGAGAGGAGTCAAGCTGAAAACGACAGTTGGAGAAATGTGGGATAAGTACTGATTATTTACTCATCTATTTGCTGGACTGAGACTTGTGGCTAGACAGGTTATTGGTGGGGAGACCCGAATATATTGATCTATAACCCTTTTACAGAACTTTGCTTTAGTTTCAAAGATGACAGTGCAGGGAGAGACAGCCAGGGATTCTGGGACTGAGATATTTAGCAGAAATAGAATGTTAAATACAGAGCATTTCAGTGAGTAAACTGCAAGTTTCCTGGACATTACCCAATGAAGACACCACATGATTCTGACTAAGGCACTGTACAAGAGAGACAACGGTGAGAGCTAATATTCTACTGCAAACACCTCTTCCATAAGGCACACCTGGGAATGGGGTGTTACACAAGAATAAATCTAACTTTTATCCAATTAGGAGTCATACTGCTGTTTGCCAGGCAGCTTTGAGGGAGCTGTTGGACTATGCTGATGGTATAATAATTTTCATTGTTTTATTAATTTAAGAACTAGGGATACCTTGAAAAAAAAATTAAACAAAGTAGTAAAGGTAGATTCTCTTCTCATATCAGAATTAAGACAGAAGGATAAAATAAGAAAGATAAATCGGTTGCATTTCTAACTCATATAATATTATTCAATATAATTCATATGTTATTAGTATTAAGAAAATTGTAGAAAAAAATTGTCTATATTGAGGCTTGATGAATTAATAGGACCATTCACTGAAGACAGAACTAATGTCATTTTTAGGAAATCTGAGAACAAATGCTGACTCACAGCTTATTTAAGAGAAGGGTGAATAACAAATATTAGAGATATGCACCTGAAATGGTTACCCCAAATGCCTAATGGCTTTTTTATATGTTGGAGAGCCAAATGTATTACTTGTAGTTATACTGATTGTAAGAGCACCAAACTGTAGTCATGTATATCATAGGAGATATATAACATTGCAATATATTTATTGCAAATGTGGAATACAATACATTGGTCGGACCAGTAGGTTTTGAACATTGTCATAGTGTGCTAAATAACCTGAAGAATCAAAGCTCACCTACACATATGTCTGTATGCCAGAGTGAAGATATAATAACCTTACAGTAAAAGTGATAGTACAGATTAAAGATATCTGAAAAGAAGGAGATCCTTATAAGTTATTATGCAAGAGGGAAGCATTCTAGGTATTCAGCAAGAAGACCCTTGCTCTCCAAGGGCTAAATTAGATGGTGGAACTTAATAACATCTAGGTTATTTTTAGGAGAAACAATTGAACTTATCTTCATATTCTATTCAGTAGGTTTAATTTTTATGGGATTAATATGAACATAAGTTTTGTATGTGGATTAGATGTACCATTAGATCTCAATGGGCTTTTCAGTTGTCATGTACCATGACAACTGTAAACCCCATTGAGGTGAATTGAGGTCAATTTGATTGATTTGATCAATTTTAAATAGTGACAGAATATGGACACGAATCACTTCCTTCGATGAAACCATCATGTATCTTGGGCGGAGAAGAATTTGCTGTGTTGTGCTGACAGGCTTCTGGGATTTGACTATACTGGTTGGGTACGTTTTCCCGATTACCAAAAACAAGACAACCAGGATCCCTACAAAAAAAATCAGATTACTACAAAGCGACTGCAATTTAATACAGACTTACCTAAAAACCGAAGCTGCACATTTCCGATTCTGTCAGAAACTAATTCAGAGTACACAGCTTTACTCCACGTCACTTTGATGTAAGTTAACAGTGCAACATAGATAAATGTTAATTTAAAGAGGCAATGTCGGGACGCTGCAGGTTAAGTGTTTAATGAAACACTTAACCTTAGTAATACAGTTAGCCCTTAGAATATTGCCGCTTTAAATTCACATTTATCTATGTCGCACTGTTAACTTACGTCAAAGTGAAGTGCTGGGAAAATGATTACCACCAGATTATACTATACTATTGCCTAATGGACATTTGCTTTGTGAATCTTTACACCATGATAGAGATGAACAGATTTGTGCCTGAGACCTTTGAACTCACAGGTTTGAATTTGTTGATGTGCCTGTACGGATGCAGATTACTATCTTAGTGTCTCCAAGGCTAAGTTTTATTCCTTCTAAACTCCTTGGAGGTTTTATATCAACTAAACGTACTGTGGAATTCTGAGTGCTTAACATACATTAAGGCAATTCTGGAGTGTTTCAACTGACACTAGCATACTAATCAAGTTTGTAATGGCTGATCCACTAATTAAGCTAATTGTAAGCAAAGTACTACCAATATGCATGCATGAAACATATAATCATACTCAGTGGTCGAAGTTGAAATTGAGAAGTGGATAAGTAAATTTAGAAGTGGCGAAAATAAAAAATGTCATGGGAAGGTAAGCCAATGGAATTTGATAGTTTTACAATGAAGGCAGTAGGAGAAGTAGCGGTGTGGCACACCACTGTATACATCCTCACTTCGACCAGTCATATCTGAGTGTGTCTTGGGTGACTCTTTATTAATAAGAACCTATGGCTATCAAAATAAGGGCTTAAGAAGGTTGCTTTTTCTTTTTATGTCTAGTCGGTATTGACCATTGCTTTAAGGTGCAACATTAAGTGAATACAGAAGGGCTGTTAGTTCATTTTAATTGCAAATATATTTTAATAAATTGTTATTTTTATGATGTATACTAGCGCTCTTTATCAGTAATATTTATTCTTCTTGAGATTGCTTAGGTAGCCAGTGTCCTAATTTGCGAGCTGCTGAGTAAGAGGCGGCACTTTTTAAGTTTAATTAGTTTATTGCAATATAGATTTCATTTGAGTGTCTGATTTATTCTTTTTATTGTAAAATTGATGGGTGTCTGAGAAGGAGGGGTGCCCAGGACGCCTCTGTCAGCTGTGCACATACACATCACTTTCACTTACATAGTCAGGGTATTATCTCATTGTCTACTTGCACTAATCAATATGTCCTACAACTAAGTAGAGGCCTCTTTCAGTCTCCTAGCTGAAAGAACAGTTATAGCAAAGTGATCTTTGATCAATCTATACCATTCCCCTACAGGTACACTGATTAATAGATTCCGCAACTAGACACCTGTTGGCTAAAACAAAATACTTTCCTCAGTTTGCTGCATCTGTAGCTTGTTATTACCATACATAAATATAAAGACATGAGATCAGAAAACAGTCATTGCGTTTTACCCTTGTAAGAATATAAAAAAATATAGTCTGCATTCTTATCTTCTGCATGACCACATATGATTAGTGACTGAGCAACTAATATGAAATACTAAGCTATTTTTCTCTAATTATAAAAATGTACGCTGCAAAAAAAAAGTGATCAATTCCAAAATATAACATCCATGGGCAACTCCATTTGCAAACACATGTTTATGCAACATATTTTTAAGCTCAAAATTGTAAACATCAGAGATTTCTTCACATTAGTGTCTGTATGTGAACAAATGGTTCTCTTCTGGGAGTAACCAGAAACGGGGACAGTATAGTGTATCCTCATGGATAGTCCTTGGTTCATCTAAAAGCCAGAAAGTGAGCTCCATATAGAACAGCATAAGACCCTGGTGTAATATGATGAATGAAAAAGGCAAATGTCTTAATTTGGAAGATTGATAACAGTAACTATTTGCAGCGTTCCGTAGTACTACTATCCAGTTATAGGAGGCTCCATGCTGTAGTCACTGGAAGAAGGCTGCAACACAGAATTTGATCTTAGGGACTAATTAGTGCAGTCTAGCAGTTATGGTGTAGGAAACACAAACAAATAATTAAGGCATTATGAGTTTTGCTTATCTGTTTTTTTCCATAAGGCATTCATTTGGTAAAGGGGAGAAAGAGGATGAAATAACAGGGCAGCACAGTGGCCTAGTGGTTAGCACTTCTGCCTCACAGCACTGGGGTCATGAGTTTGATTCCCGACCATGGCCTTATCTGTGTGGAGTTTGTATGATCTCCCTGTGTTTGCGTGGGTTTCCTCCAGGTACTCCGGTTTCCTCCCACACTCCAAAAACATACTGGTAGGTTAATTGGCTGCTATCAAATTTGACCCTAGTCTCTCCCTGTCTGTCTGTGTGTGAGTGTGTGTCTAAGCTCCAATGGGGCAGGGACTGATGTGAATGAGTTCTCTGTACAGCGCTGCGGAATTAGTGGCTGAAACACCCAATGCCCTATATGAAGATGTTATCCCCTTTGGTCTAAAAACCTGGTAAAGCCACCTTTAGCAGCAATAATGGCAACCAAATGTTTTCTGTAGTCATTGATAAGTCTCACAGCACAGTGGAAAATTTTCAGCCAGTAAGTATCCGCAGGATTGCTGTCAGTTTTTAAGCATTAACTGCTTCAACATCTCAGTGTTAAGTCTGCAATTTTTGTTCTGTAAGCATTCTGATGTAGACTTGCTCGTTGTTTATTAGGTTATTATCCTGCAGCTTGAAACCCATCTGCACCTTAGCTTTAGCATTATTCCACATGAGTGAGATAAGGACCATGCCATACAGTGCACTCTCTTGCGGATAAGACTCAAGTGTTGGCCTTATGTGCTTAGGTCATTTTCCTATTTTATATAGACACATATTTGGTACCCTTTCTAAGGAAAATATCCTACCCACAGAAACACAGATGTTACATTTTGGATTTGGAGCTCAGTTTCATGTTAAACACTAAATGCGTGTTTTGTGCCTGGTAACATGACGATAGAGAGCTTGCAGAATGAATACTGCTGAGACCATTGATCTTATAGCTGGTATGTTCTGCATATGTTCCAGTTAGAGACTGTCTTTGATCTGAATTTTCTAAGAAATGCCACAGACTGTTTCTTTTTGCTAATCACGCAATGCGCTGTATTGACTTATAGAAAGTTTGCTATACAGTGTAAGCACAACACAATTCATATATTGTTTCATAGGAACGTTCATTAGAGTAATTTTTTTCCATTTTGTTTCTGCTCTGTGGACAGTAACAGTTTCTATTTGTAATTTCTGCTATATCACAATTAAGAATTGGTATGCCTCAAACATGCCATACACACATGAAATCAATAGTTTGTTCATCAAAATTGTAAAGCAAAGCTCACATATATGAGTCTTCCTCCTACACATTCACCACACATAGTCATCCCCTAGGGCAGGGTTTCCCAAACCCAGTCCTCAGGGCTCCCTAACAGTGCAGGTTTTCCAGATCACATGTGATATAATTAGGACCACCTGTGGATCTGTTACAATGTGTCAGTCAGTAATGAATACACCTGTGCTCCAGCAAGGAGATATGGAAATCCTGCACTGTTAGGGAGCCCTGAAGACTGGGTTTGGGAAACCTTGACCTAGGGTCTGTGTTGTTCGCAAATTGGGAATATTTTATGCTCAATGAAAATAACGTATTTATGAGTCTGCACCTGTATCATATGTCTCCGTTTACGTCAGGAGGATGTCACAGACAGTTCTCTCACTTAAACATGTTTTTATACATTTGTTTAATGTGTAAAAAAAAGTATTCACTACTAGGCTTCAATAAAACTGAAAAAACTCTCTAATACAGCAGAAAAAACTCCCCATTTCGTGTACTAAAAAAAATGTTTGCTCACACGAAAGCTTAATATATACTTGAGTGCGAAAGGAAGCAAAAATCTGCATCAGTGGTGCAATCGCAGACAGACAAATGATACGTATTTCTAAGACATATATGCATTTTTTTTCCGGTCTGGAATTGCAACACGTTGTTATTGTACTCGACCTATGTTAGATTGCCCCCCATCCCATCAGTGCAAGATGGAGTAAGTGGCAGAATCTTGCAAATCTGCGTGGGCGAATATGCATGTACCCATTTTATGTGCATATGCAAAGAGATTTCACGCAAGTTACGTAAACTTCAAGCATCAGCATCTCAAAGAGCAAATAAAGTTATTATTAAATATATATATCAAAGTAGCACAGAGCTGAATAATATATGTGGAAGAACTTATACTTAACTAAATATGTCAACCATGTTCTCTTCTTACTCCTCAGCAAGCAATGTTAAGAGAGACTAGATGATCTAGCTGCTAGGCTTGCAGACTGGTGTACACAAATTTACAGTAAAGGTCATTTACTAACCACAACATATTTCTGTTTGATTTTGAGTATGTTGAACTTTAACACTTGTTAGAATGCAGGCAGTTTGCCAGAGAGAACAATGTTGTATGACTGTTCTATTTTCGTTTAACTGAGACACATTTTGCACCCAAAACGTACCTGTAAAACATTGGTTGCAAAATATTTTAAGATATAATCACCTTAAAGCACGGTATAGCCAGGGGTGGGCTGGGCCGGGGGGCAGGGGGGCTACGGCCTCCCGGGCCGCTCAGAATCACGGCTGTTAGGGCCACCCGCTCCCCGGAAGTAATATCAATGTGATGCGGCCGCGCAGGTCATTGATGACGCGGCCGCATCACGTGTCATGTGATGCGGCCGCCTGTGCGGCGTGTGCCCCCCGGGCTGACGGACGTCAGCCCGCGCCTGGGTATAGCATAGTCATGCGTGTTGACAGTGCTAGCTGTAAATACAGAATACAGAAAATTAAGCATCTGAATAAAAATACAATTTGTATCAGCAATTAATAATTTAATCCATAGTATAAACTATGCATACCCAGAAAGCGACTGTACGCATATATGGCTATGCAAACCTACAACTTCTTTTGCAACTTACGACCCCTTAGGATTGAAGAGATGTGGTCTCATGTAGGCTGAAAGAAAGGGAGTGTTTTCGTACTTGTGTACCAATCGAGACTGAGAAAAGGACACAGATATGGTGGAAAAAGTTGTTTTATTTGTGGATAGTCAGGGGCAGGTGTAAGTAGCGGATGATGAGGATGATGACCATCACTGGAGCGAGTCATCCTCTTGTAAATAGATGTTTGCAAATGATTCACAGACACTTATTGACAGACGTGTAGTGATACTTTACGTTAGATTAGAATCGAATTAGAACTTTGCACACTTGTTTTAGCAATAACATTTTCAACATTTTTTTGGAGTGCATGAAGAGGAGTTGTTTCTGGTTTATTAGCTAGTTTATTCTAGACTAAATGAATCTTCATAGCATTTACATTTGTAAAATATCAAATAAAAGGTTCTTTGCATAGTCGCAAGTGGGACATAAGTGTCTGAGAAGTATGTTTGAGTATGTCTGAGTAATGCAGACAAATATCCTACTTATTCACCTCCAACACTGAATACACAATTTCTGCTCTCATCATCATCATCAACATTTATTTATATAGCGCCAGCAAATTCCGTAGCACTTTACAAGTGGGAACAAACATTAATAAGACAATACTGGGTAATACATACAGACAGAGAGGTAAGAGAACCCTGCTCACAAGCTTACAATCTATAGGAATAAGCATTTTCTGCTGTCAACTTTTTCAATCAAATTACCTTTTTTTTGTATCCTTCTCTTAATCAGACCCATAGAAGTGTTTCATTGATTTTGTTGCGGAATACAAATGTAAACGTTAGGGGTGAATGAAACTGGATTTAAAATTAAGGACTTTTAAGTTTTGCTTTGCCTACCGAATATTAGCCTAGCATTAAAGACACTGGGCCTGAGTCATTAAGGCAAAAAATGGGTAAATGTTCTCTGGGACAAACCATGTTACAATGCAAGGGGTGCAAAGTAGTTTATTATTTTTATTAACTTAAATACTGACTGTTTTTTCATGTACCACACAAATACTCAATAGCTTTATTACTACACTGAAATTTAAAGTTGATCTAGGACATGCCCTACCCCAACTATAAATCTGTCCCCACATTTTAAATTTACCTCCCCCTCCAATGCAACATGGTTTTGCCCAGGTGCAAATTTTACTCCTTTTTTATGCTTTGCTCTCCTTAATGACTCAGGCCCACTATGATGATCATATTAGCATAGGGCACCCTGAACTTTTAACCAGGCCCTGGATATCCAGGGCCTGATTAAGAAGGGTGGGGTACGGTTTTTCGGTTTTGAAAAATCCGACACCCACTTCACCTACAAAAAAAACACGAAAGTTTTAAAAAGCGATGTTAATATTTATAGACTCACCTTTAAAGCGACTCTGCATATCACCGATGGGCCCGAATGCTGACCGCAAATGATCTCTATTGAAGAGGTGTCCGGCACTACTGTTTACTGTCATCGCAACTTGTATTCATCTGAATTTAAAGTGGCAATGTCGGGTTAAGTGTTTAAAGAGTTAACCTGGGGAGGGTCTTGCTCTTTTCTGTACCACACCTTGCCGTAACTATATACTTCTTTCACCAATTTTTCACAATTGACAATGATTTAGTTTAAAGTTTTTCCAAATGGCTTATCATCATATGTTAAAACACTACATTTCCACTTTTGCCCTAATATGGTTTAATGAAATGAATACATTATAAGCAGTACACTCAACAAAAAATATCTGTCTATCTGTCTACTCTCCACACTGCAATATATATACTTTTTATTCAATAATCACCACATGGTGATCACCAGGACCAGGAAGCACACAGGTTGCTCGCTCCATTCTTGTTAGGAATGATGGACAATAATGTGTGAACATAGAAATATGTTTATAATTGGTTCAGTAATCAGGTTGTGTGTGACTTGGATTTGGAATTAAATGAAGCAGCTGAGTTAATTATGGTAATATTGTTATTATGCCAGTTCCTGAGATTAGGTTGTATAAATATACTTCAAATTGTTCTCTGCAGTGACACATATCCACTCTTCTTTTGCTGTCATTTTTCCTTTAAATACATACAGTTACTTGCATCCTACATCTGACATTGTCATTATTTACTAAGGTACAATAGTTACCATACAGGGAATCGACATCTGACTCCTCATCTGGGTCAACAACTACCACCTCCAGATCTGAGAAGTTGTAGACCAGCTTGACCTTCTCGATCTCTTCTTCTTGCGAGGCCTCCTCCTGTGCTTCCTCTGCTGCCACTTTTCCATAATGAGCTTTCAAGTGGGCATTTTGAATGGGCATCTCCGTTGACGATTTGAATGCATTCAGATGGATACAACACTTACAACTAATTTATCTGATGTTAGTGTACTTATCCATATGAATGCTGTTACCTTGTCCCAGTGGATGCCCATTTATAGTTTCTTAAAAATCAAGTATATAGCAGATATGATATAACAATATAATAAATCCATAAACTCACATATAATAGTCTATAGGGAATAAACCTTGTATAGTCTTTTTTCAGATGGTAAATAGATGCAGATTGTATTTCTTTATAGATGATAAATAAAGTTTCTGTATGGTTTTACACTTGTTTTCCGTGGTTCAGATAATTCATCAATCCTCCAGAGATTTGTGCAAGTAAGAAGATAAAACAAAAAAGAAGTGAAATAAAATAGAATAACACACTTTATTATAGTCTTCACACACCACATTATAATGTTGGTTTAAACTGTGATAATCAAGGATTATAGATCAATGTACAACTTTGTTTAGAAAGAGGCAGCCTGATTAGTGCAGGACGATGCAGACATAGGAGAAAATAGTTGTTTTAGTGAAGATGAGAAGTGGATTGGGCTAAGGGTACGTAGACGTCATTGTGTACGTGTGGATTTGAGTGCAGAGGGCAGGACATGAGGTAGGGTGAGGCTAAAGGAAAGAAGGTAGTGGTAGTGGACATGCTAAATTGGTGACACTAGAGATGGAGCAGTAGTGGGAGAAGACTAGGTCAAAGGAGTGTCCATCAGAGTGCGTGGGAAATGAGGTCCACTGCGAGAGACCAAAGGAGGAAGAAAGTGAACAAAGATTAGTGGTAGAAGAGACAGTGGGATTATCAATGGGAATGTTGAATTCACCTAGTATGAGATTAATTAGGTCAAAGGATAGGAATTAACTAAGCCAGGCTGCAAAGTTGTCAAGGAATTGGGAAAATGGACCTGGTGGGCGATAAATGACAACAATACGAAGATGGAGAGGATAAAATATATATCAACAACAACCTATAGAACCTACATTTCACCACCAAAAACAGAAAAACATCTATTGAATATTGACCTGTGGGGCCTTATTTGTACTAATACAGTTCCCTTTCTTAGTTTAAATAAAATCTGGTTTTATTTTTTCCAATTTCTTATGTAAAACAGAGTTATAGTACTTTTAATGAACATTGTTTTTTGACACATTCAATGAGTTGCTCTTTTTTAGTTCTGATTATATTACTTATAATATTTTTTTTCTTGCTACAAATAGTTAATTTCATGGGGCAAAATGAACATTGTGCAAAATCCAATACCATTTATATGAAGTGGGCATTATAAGTAAAAAGTGCAGGTGATATGTAGGATCTGTAAGCATCCAGGTATTCTATACACTTTGTGCTAGATTTCTAGACCTGATTCATCAAGGCACACATTCTGAGCGCAACCTGCGTTCAGTATTATACGCAGGTATCTAGGGGTTGCGTACTTCCGAATTCTTTAAGGCACGGATCTCAAGATGTACAGGACACTGCAGGTACGTATATACCTGACAGCTCCTGCAGAGCCAGCTGGTCCAGCAGCATTACAGTTGCTGGGCCTGCAGACTCTATACTGTGTTGAAAGAAATAATAAAAAAAATGCCTTTATTAAGGTAATACAGTGTAAAAAAAGGAAAATAAATTCATGAAACATTATTTTAGTTTGTAAGAACTACAAGCACCAGCATAACCATGGCAGCCAGGGCATGCTGGTACTTGGAGAACCACAGGTGCCAGCATGCTCTGACACCCAGGGCCCATTGAGCCTTGTAGTACCACAAACTAAAATTTCTGCTGTAAACTAGAATTGGTTTGTATCAATAATAATATTAATTGTAAGACTTGTCCTATATGTCCTATATGTCAGACAATGTCTACAATGTTGTTAAATCTCAAAAGACACAAAAAGCTACAAAGACTATGACCTTAGGCCCATTTTTAAATCTGCAATTTATTTAATCCAGATGACAAAATGTTGTACCTTGTAATATTTTGAATGTACTCAGGATGGGCTGAGACTTACCTGATTGCCAAAGATACTGCTATAGTAGCAAAATGAATTTCACCGGGCCAGTAATATGTGCGATATCTAAAGCTCTAGGAATCAAGCAGGAATGCCACTGCTCATATTATGTTCAAGCTATGAGAAAAGTAGAAAAACAAAATTGTGGTCTAAAAATTAAACTTACCAAATATATGCAGAAACTAGGGATGCTCAGGCTCGGTTTTTTGAAAACCAAGCCCCCCTGAACTTAGGAAATCCGAGTGCCGAATGATATAATAAATACACTAGTGAAACAAATACACTAGTGAAACAATTGGCAACATAGATTGTATTTTCTAAATCTGGTTTATGGTACAGACTTACCCGTTTTACCAGATATCATCTGTGATATTGGAAAGGGCCAGTAATGAAAATTATATATGCGCTTTCTAATATCAGTGTTGAGATTTCTGTAATTAGAACAGGGGTTTTGTGAAATAGAATGACATTACATTTTTTATGGTTTAAAGGAGGAACATGTGCACTCATCATAAGTAAAGAATGTTGTACTATCATCCCTGATAACTCCAAAGAGAGTTTTGGACATGCGAAACATATTACGAAAGCTGTTGAAACATTGCATCTAAATGATACTTTTTGAGTCTAATAGCATGGCTTGGAACATTAGGATCTCATATATTATAATATATTATCATTATCATATCTGCTGTGGAAGGATTATTCTTGCTTCTTGCCTTAAATTATTGCTGAAATATAATGGGCAATGAAATCAATCAGCAAGCTGTACCTTTGACATCTTATGCTAAGAATCAAGTAGCCATGTTTATCAATGTGGAAGGAGAAATAGTTAAGTGAAAAATAAATAATTGAACTCATGAATGTACAGTGTAATTAAGTATAGTGCTATAAACTGCGAGATAAGGTGAGGGTAAGGGAAAGGTAAGGGTTAATTAAAAAATAATGATTAAATTGAACAAAGGCTTTATCTTACAAGGGTAGAATAGTAAATTTTGTGAGAATATATGTGTTAAAGGCATAGTTAGAAAGTAGTCTGACCTTGGTTTTCAGAGAACAGGTGTATTATCTATATTAAATCTTCTGCCAACTGTCTATAACATGTTAGTAGACAATACAAAGGTCATTTGTTGGCTATATATATCTGTTTTTAAAATGATACCTCTTTGTATTTGCTGTGCAAGCTAATTTTATTATGTACTGCACATGTCTTTATTTTGCAATGCAGGCAAAAGTTTAAGACTATAATGCACATGCCAATATACCTTTGTAAAGGTGGATAACCCCTGCATTGTAGGGTCGGGTAGAGAGCTATCTTAAGAAAGCATTGATTTATTGATTTATGTTGAATTGATCTGCTTTTAATGAAAAAAAAAAATCTCTGACCATTCAACATTTTAAATTGTCAGTTTGACAAATCTACATATATAGACATTTTGTGAAGCGATATGAAATGATATTAGGAGTTTTATATTGTTTTAACTTTTTTCTTTAGAGTATTTTTGCAATTCTGCAAGTTTTTTCCCGGCTGTTCCAGCATCTATGTTGCTGAATACCTTTGTGTGAACTACTCCATAGGTGATGATGTCTCATATGCTAACTTCAAAATACACAAATGTGCAGCATGTTTAGTTTTATACAAATCAGTCTATTGGTCCAGTTATGTCATATGCTCATATTCTACATTTAAGAACCTCCCCGTAAAATGTTGATGCGTCTTCTTCCACTTTGGGATCACCCTGTTTATTAATTTAAAATGTTACATTTTTCTCCTATTATGCTATAATATTTCTGTCCTAAATTAATCTTGAGTGACGGAACACTGGTGCGGTTTTTATTATGTGTGACATTATATGTATCTTGTCTGTCAAGTTCCCCAAGATAACCAGGGGGCTGTGGAGAGCACCATTAGCCCAGTGAAGAAGTATTATTTGCCATGAAATGTATAACATAAATGGTGCTGATATCTGGCGTACTGGTTATCTTGTGGAAGTGGTGGGCAGCTGCCAAAAGTGTTCATATGCTGTTATGCAGCTCAACTAAATGTGAGTATGATTTTATTCAATTTTAATAAAATATAATTTTATACTTGATCCATGGAAGCAATTTTGTTTGTTATGTCAGCTCGCTGCTGTCATCAGATGCTCTAACTATATGTTACACTCTTACCACTAATTCCCTAACATGTAAGCAACATAAATAAACAACCACAGGGTACAATGCTATGGGCAAGGTTTGAGGGGCATGGAAAGGGCATGTGGGGAGGTCTGATGGCATATGGGTAGGAATGATGGGCACTTAATGCATTTAAAGGGCACATGTTCACTCTTTCTTAAGTATTTGTTGTATCAAAATCCCTTAATGATATATTTTATTTTTATTTGAAATTATATTTATTTCAAACTAGTAATTCACTTACTTTTCAGATGTCTGAGCTTTTTTTTCCCCTTGTTGCTCCAATTTGGTAAACTTTAAACATGGTCAGATGCTATATTGTTAGAAAAACACAAAATGATATTATTCTTATTATTTATGGATCTAACAAAGCAGCACCAACATGCATTGCCTCTCTAAACATATCTCCCAACTCAACCCCTCTGCTTTGCCCAAAACTTACGTCTCTCATCTACACTCATTACTCCTTTCCACCGTCACGTTTCAGAGCTTTTTTTATGGCTGTACCTTAAAGCACATTTCTTTAGACCAGCTTTTCCAATTCCAGAACCACATACTTAGCCTCCCCAGTCTATGCTACCCAATTACCACCACTCTATACAATACGTACAAAATTTACATACATTTTCTTTCTATACTCAATAGCACACTGACCTCCAAACCAACATTGCTGTGTGCCTATATCATATAACTCTACTAAACACTTTTTCTCACTGCAATCTGGCTGGACAATTTGCAATCTCTATTATTATTATTATTATTATTATCGTTTATTTGTAAGGCGCCACAAGGTTTCTGCAGCGCCGTACACAGTACGAACAGCAG
Source organism: Mixophyes fleayi (assembly GCF_038048845.1). Classification (NCBI taxonomy): domain Eukaryota; kingdom Metazoa; phylum Chordata; class Amphibia; order Anura; family Limnodynastidae; genus Mixophyes; species Mixophyes fleayi. The sequence goes on along the minus strand of NC_134406.1, from coordinate 49,767,732 downwards.
ACTATACAGGGTAAAACAGTACAGAACAATAAACACAAAGTACCAGTATTCTCTAGTATTTAACTCATGTATCAATATCCTTTTTTCCTACTGATTGTAAGCTTTTGAGCTGTGCCCTCTTACCACTTCGTCTAGCTGATATTGCCCAGTCTTATTTTATTTCTATGTTTGTTCTCAATCATAAAGCTTTGTGAAGTATGATCGACATAGCTAAATAAATATTAATAATAATGATAATAATCTACGATCCTGCTTATTACATGTAATCACTGTTCAATTCCCTCTGTCAATGTATGAAAAGCACTGATATAGGGGGTATGTGAACAGTGATTGGCTCACTCACTGAACAATCACCAGCTGCTCCTTCTTTCCAGTGGTGGCGGCGAATGATAGCAGGGGAGTGATTGTCTCCCCATTCCACCCTCTATGTACTCACCTCTCCTCTTGGCAGTAATATACTTGATCATCATGGAAACCTATTTGCTCTCAATATACACATCACATCAGTTTGATCCTAGTTTCTATATCTTTTTTTTTTATCGGTGTCAGTCTTTACCATAGTTGCCTACTCTCCCGGAATGTCCGGGAGACTCCCGAATTTTTAGGAGTTCTCCCGGACTCCCGAGAGAGCAGGCAAAAATCCCGGATCCAGTTTTCGGCGTTGTTGAAGATGGCAGGGGGCCCCGCCCCTTGCTGCGATTGGCTAAAATTGCCTGAGATTGACAGGGATGGAGCCTAACGGTGCCCCGCGCCTGGCCACACCCCCTTCGACGGACCCCCTCCCAGAAAGCTGCCTGCAAAAGTAGGCAAGTATGGTCTTTACATGGGCTAGATTTGCCATTTTTTTGTGTGTGTAGATCAAACACTTTTTTCCTTAACTATCCAAAACTCCTTCCCTAAACCCCCTCTTCTCAACATTTCCCCATGGGGAAATGCTACACATCAAGTCAAACAAAACCTGCAGCAACAGGAACCTAAAATGTGTATGGCAACATTGTGTGAATATAAAGACTATCACCACTCTCCACTTGTTGAATAGATTTAGGATAAAACAAATAAGTGTTTTAAAAACATTGATTGGTGCAAAATAAATTTATAATGAAAATTAAGTTAAAATGCGTTATGCATGTTCCTTGTTTGTATGCTTTAAAACATTTTCTAACATATAAATATAATTACATTGCGATTTGTTTTATTAAAGTATGCAGACATAACAATATATAGCATGGTAAGATGGAGAATTGACTATAATTATTGTTTAATTATAGTACCCAACCTCTCTTTAGTAATTACAGAATGCAGGTTTCACTTAAAACTGCTCAAATGACAACTGTTGTTATAAAAAGGCACTATACTCAATAAATCAATCATGTCATCTAAAATGCTTTCTTTGTACCCTGATTCCCTCAAAGTACAGCTCTGTGTAATAAAAACAGATAGTAATAATATTTATGCAACTATTAGTTAATTAGCATCATGTTTTTCATGTTCTGCTCTTACAAATAAAACTTGTGTAGTGAAAGTAAAATCAAATATGTACACTTAAAGTAATTTGCTCTTTAAGTTTTGAAAACAACCAGGATTCGTGAATTGTGAAGTGTAGCTCTGACACCTGTGTTGCTGGTATGGGAAGGGTCAGAGGCCTTTTTCAGCATCTCAAGTCAGTAAAATAAATAACATTGGAAAAGTTAGGACATGGGCTCTGATGTTGAATTTGGTTCATTTCTTATGTCAGTTCCTTGGGGAAATAATTTCACCTCTCAGTGCTTTTCACACCAAGAATAAATGGGATGAGGGACCTTACTGTGACTGCATCACTGGGTACAATGCTAGCATTATCTAAAATAAATGTTGTTTACAACAGGGAGTCTGTATACCAGAGGTAAGCAAGCAGCGGGTCTACAATCGTTTTCACTGCCTGTCCTGGTAATGCTGTAACTTGTATTTATTCAACAGCTGATGAGCCACAAGTCGGCTAAGCCTGTTGTACAGAATTAACACCTATAAAAGTCTGTGATAACTGAATTTGCAATGCATTATAGGTATGAATACTTGTAACAACTGAGAGACAGCCTTATGTCTTTCTATGACATTACAAGTGAAATCTAGCAATATTTTCCAATGTGGTGTCTTCTTTAGGACGTGCTTCATCCATGCCAAAGAGAAAGAAATATATCACTAATTCCGCTTCCTGACTCATGTAAAGTTGGATGAAAGTCCCTTTCTTTTCTTTTTTTTTTTTTTTTTTAAGTACAATACACATTTGCGTACTGCACATGTGCACCAAAGATGCGTCTGTATTATTCTATATGCAGATTACACCACATCTTATACTTATTACTCCTTATGCTGAGATAGATATGCAGAACGGGGGAGAGAAGGGGCAAGCAAGCATAGGCCAGTAGAGTATGTTCACATAAGGGCAAGTTCACCTAATTTCAACATAATTAGGCGGACATATATGCAGATATGACCATTAGCAGTAGTATTTTTGACGGGTGCTCAACCCCTGATGCAAAGCTCAAATATGCAGTAAAAGACATGCATGTAAAAAAAACACATTAATGAGCATATGTTCCGTCGGATGCATCTCAAAATGCTTCCAGATGTTCCTTACTAGCATTTTCACCAGGTGTATATCAGGAGAAACAAGTGTGTATACTTATGTCCCACAATAGTATAGAGAAAGCTTAGAGATGTGGCTTATGTGCCTCTAGGGTGCAAGGAAAACTGAATAGAGATTTTTACCGAAGTAACAGTAAAAGTGCGCAGCCTGGGTAATTGAATTCCCCCCTTAGAGTGGTTACTAAGGTGTATCCCTTAAAAAAGGTCAGTATTTTAAAACTTTTGGGTGCACAGTTGGTAAGATGAAGATCCAATATATTTCACGTTAATAAACTTTAATGCATAACCTCCCTTTCTCCTAGTTTCAGTTGATCAGCAGCCTTAAATGTCATGCCTTCCAGGTTGGAATTATGTAGAAGGGGAAAATGTTTTTGTACCAAGTGGGTTTCAGTTTTATTTCCTATATTGTGAAAGTGCTCCAGAATATTTAGCTTAAACTGTCTTTTGTCCTACCTACATTCTTCAGGCCTTAAGGGCATTTGAGAATGTATACTACATAAATACTTCAACAATTCATGCAGGACATAATCAGAAATGTATTACTGATAGAAGAATCTAAAAAACTCCCTTAGTATGGCAATTTGAAAATATCTCTTTCTAGGGGAAGTTTCCCTTTACAAGGCAGCGCCGCTTTAAATTTAAGCGCTGAAGACGCTGAACTCGCCGGACTTGAAGAATCCGGAGGTTCATACATTTACCACCAGGTGTTAGTATGCCTTTGAGGATCTTGGGTTTTTAAACACTATTTTGAGGTTTTCCAGAATGATGGCACCTAATACTGGTTCCATCTTTCAATATCCATATTTGAGTGTTTGTTTAAAAATATTTTAATCTGGTTTTTGCATTATTGAATTTCTAAAAAAATAGAACATCCTCTGTAGTTTTATTTCAATCTTTACATTCCAAATGGTCTCTCTAATGTTGATATTTTTCTAGCACATTCTGTATGATAGAATTAGAATAACCTCCATCCTCAAATGTATGTATGTTGCCAGGCAATTATTAAGTGTTAGTACACAAAAAGGTGGGGACTGCACTAATTATTCAATGTACCAGTGTCAATAAATCATAAATTTATAAATAGTGTCTCGACTCTTATTGTATCCTTTTAAAATTTATTTTTGGGAATTTTTGTAAAACAGGACTATATGAAATTATGCATGTATGTACCCAAAATACATGGGTAACATAATAGTGATTTGATAATTAGAGTGACTAGTTTACACTCTTAGTAGATATTGTTCTAACATCTATATATGTATAAAAGGCTAACGCTGCTCCTCCCCTTTATAAATACACACATAAAACATAGAAGCAAATTTGCAAATTGCTCTTTTGTGCACTTGACTCTTGTTACTGACTAGATTTTCCTAGTTTCTGGGGCTTTTTTTGTTTGGTTTATTAACGTTTTTTGGTCGGCAGTTACCATTTATAACGACCTTTACTATTCCAAACTGACTCAATTTTCTATCCATTCTTTTATTTGCACTTTGTGTTCAATTAATAGGAATACACTAATTAATTTAAGCAACAAAGTGTAACTGCGATGCCACCTAAAATGCAAATGTCTGCTGTGGGCAAAAAGACGAAGGGCAGAGCGGGATAAAACCCGATGACAAACTATGACTGATGCCCAAAGAGAATGTGAATGTGATAGTCCTCACCATACAAATATGACTCCTCAGCAAATTGCCCGTCACAGAGAAAACAATCGAAGTGCGAACAAGACAGAGGTAATTATCACGTCAACACCTACAAAGTCAGTTTGATGAAACAAAAATTAATGCTCATAACTGAGACTCCATGCATAATATTTGGGAACATTGTTACTCTAAGCATTTTGCGACTGACCAGCCATCTGACAAACTATTCAGTCAATGCTGACACAAAGGTAAAGTCAAATTGGGTGCAGTAAGGTCTGCCCCTCTAACGGAGCATTTAATGAAAGAACAGCATGAACATTCAAAAAACACATTTTTTTCCCCTGTCATTTTAACAGGCTTTTAACTAGTCCTTAATAAAATGTGAGAGGTTATGGCTAATGGTAATCCTCTTATAATTAGGATTGAAATTCTGAATCAATACAGGAATCATTCTTATTTAACACAGAATTATCTGGATTATTGGATATACATTTTTTAGGTTGTTTTTTGTTTATATGTTAATAGATTTTCTATAACTTATATGCAAAGAATTGTGATAATAACAAACTCTGTAATGCTTATGCATGCAGATTGTTATTTAAATGAAGTACAGGTGTACAGGAGACATTCCCCTAAAAAAGTCATTTTGACAAAACATGTAAGGCAGAGTCTCCTGTGTGAATATTATTGCTATACTCGCTATCTACAAAGAGTCTGGCTTCCTTTTCTCCGGACTACGGATCAGCGTCTTTAAAGACAAAAGGAACCTGATTCTTATATGCTGTACCGTTTGTACTATTTTTCCCATTGTAAATGGTGTCTATATATAGTTCACTGTTTTTTTTCCCTCTGCATTTACATATATATGCTTTAAACAGCATCTACCATATACTGAGGAACATAGAGGAAGCAGGAGAAAGAAGCACAAAAGTATCAGGATCCGATACGTGTGTGTGTGTGTGTGTGTGTGTGTGTGTGTGTGTGTATTTATATTTACACACATACATATACACAAATATGGACAGAGGAAAAGAGAATTTGCAGTTTGAAGTATAATTTTAGTTAAACTCTGTCTACAGCTATTTTAAAGAACATAATTAGTTAATTCTCCTTTCTTCTTCGCCTCTGATTTCCATGGTTCTCAGTTCAGAATGGTCACATATTTGTTTTAATAAATTTTGGTACACATAGGAAACAATTATAAGTGTATCTGCTACCTTTTTAATAAAGCTATACCTTCTAATGTTCATAGATATATGTGTTTTTAACCACAAAAAACGAGTACACCTGTCAAAGTTTTGTGATATATTACATGTCTGCACAAGATAATACAGAATTAGCAGTTAAGAAAATTTGGGACAAGAGCTCAGGTGCAAAGCAAAAAATAGATTTTGTTTACTGTGTTCTTTTTGGCTTGATTTATGTTGTAATATACAATAACTTATTTTATTACATGCTTAATTAACAGAATAAAATCTCCAGGCAGTTTTGTGTTGAGATTTGCATTTGCATGCAACTTTTAGGGAAACAGTCGGAGCTGGAAAAGAATACTATGACAAAAGAATTCACAGCAACGTTTTTTTTTATCTTAAAATAGTTTATTATTATTTATATTGTATGTCAATGGCAAATTACAGTGCACCTGTCATACATAATGGACAAACACAGTTTGTGAATGCAGCCTATCAGCAGTATATCCCAGGGTGCCAACACTTCACCGTGATTCATTTCCTATGAAAGAACATGGTTTACACTTCTGCTTGGTCATCTTCCCTTTCTTGTCTTAGAACTGTGTCATTTGATGGAAATATAATATGTGACTATCCTCTCATTCTATATTTCTGGCTATATTGTATAGCTTGCCCTTACTATAAATATTATGGCTAGTGCTTCAGGCTGAAGTGCTGAAGAGGCAGTGACATTACTTCCCGATTTCTCCAGAAAAGTCATGGACTTGTGTGAAAAGGAGATCATGCCAATGAGCCAAAGAGGCATCTGTCACAGTGTTTTTAATTTTTTACTATTATTATGCATTTTTACTTACATATTACATCCTAGTGAGCATTTTCTCTAAGGTATTATATCCTACTTGGCAGTATTACTATGTATTACACTGGTACCCTGGGTGACGGCACCGCCTGCACCACCCTCGTTACTGCACTGCATTTAGTGGGTCTCTTTTACAAAGTGCAAAATGACAGGGACACAGAGCAAATACCCTTAGATGGTGCCCCGCACCTCAAGTTGTGCAGGTACGCTTAGATTTCTGCCAAAGTGCTGCACAGCAGACTGTACATGTATGTCCTGTTATGCCAAGGGTTCATTTTAAAACAACATACCGAGGTTGATCCAGCGCTATCACGGTGTGTTAAGGAGAGTGGAACAGATGGGAATTGATGAATCCAAGCTAAAGTGTCACATACATAACAGAACTTCTTGAACTGAGTGTAAGGGATGTCGCTTGTTTTGTCTCTCAGCTTAAATCTGAAGCTGAGTGTTTGTAATGTAATAACTAATATGGACCTATTGGATCAACTACCTTAGGGTATTGGAAATACAAGTGAAAGGTGTGAAAAAAAGGGATAAAACTAAACTGGAAATAAAACCAGGAATTTAATCATAACATAAGACTGATTAGCTCATAAAGTGTTCAAATCAACAGAAAAAACATATACTACATGCCAAAAATACACAATTCATGGAAACAAGACGGTAGTGATAAGTAGGAGTTGGGAAAGTTACTAGTATGTTAATATATATATACATACAAGTGCAGAATTCTCAATTACACACTTTTGCAAATGGATGAAATGCCACCCGCCCCTTCAAGGTAATTCTGCTAATAGGGTTGTCCTAACTCTAAACAATTAGAGTCCCTATTTTTGGGGACATATGTGTTTTTAGCTTGAAAACTTACCAAGAGGTACCCCAAGATGCCTCCAAATGGCCATACTGCACCAGCACTCCCCTTTAGCTACTAATACCAAACATGTCGCTCAAACAAACAATACAGAAGTGGAAATTGTTCAATCAATTTATAGGTTCACAGCAGGTGCTTGAAAGGGTGGGGTTATCCAGCAAGGAAAACAATAGAGGAAAATCCTCAAGCACACTACTATGAACTAGCAAATGAGTTGCCTTTCTACTTGTACATAACATAAGAGAGTGAACCACAGTGCAATAAACAATGGCGCTCAAAACAGAATTGTATACGTATCAATTAGTCTGTTCCCGCCAATACACTTGCTCCACGTGAGGAGGCAGTCTTCCCTCAAAATTCCGGTTGGTAAATCCAAGACGATGAATCTGATAAGTGCAATAGAAGGAAACAATGCACGCAATAGTGTAGTATTTTCAGAAAAAATAGTCCAAAACACAGTGGGTATAGTTATATGCGTACCAGATGTAGATTTCAAACATGCTCATAAATCCAAGACTCTGGGTAATTTCACAAAGATCATGTGCATTCACTCCAGTCTTGTGCACTCACAAAAAGGAAAAAGAGATACCATAATGGTGTAGTATTGTCAGACAATCGGTGTGTTCACAAAAGGAACCTGTCACCAATAAAACAAAAGATATTGCTTATCTGTATGGTCTCATCTGAAAAATATTCAGTAATCAAGGAGGATTGGCAAGTTTCATTTCATGCAGAAGTATTTGGAACAACCTTCCTGCCAAGTTCCTTCAAAAACTGCATGCAAGTGTACCTAGAAGAATTGATGTTTTAAGGCTGTTTTGAAAGTAAATGGTGGTCACACCAAATATTGGTTTGATTTAGATTTCTCTTCTGTACATTCACTTTGCATTGTGTTAATTGATAAAAAATAAACTATTAACACTTCTAAGCATTCTTACTTTGCTTTATTTTTTCCACACCTGCCTAAAACTTTTGCATAGTATTGTATATATACTTTGTCATAAGATCGGGTTAAGGGTACAGTCTCCTGGGGTAGACAGCTGCACTTTACATCAGCCAAATATGTCACACAAGTCCAATGCTTTGGTTTGAATAGCCTCAGCTAGTTTTATTCACCAGCATGAAAATAAACAAAACATAAACAAAATCCTTCCCTGTCTGGCTTCTAACTATTACACAGGAACTAGCTCTCTAAAGTGAGGAACCTAGAGTCCCACACACATGCAAAACAACAGAACCTACAGATTACAAAATGCAGTATCTCTCAGAAACCGTCTGCCCTCCTCCCCAGGTATTGAGAGACCGATTGAGCTGCCTTGCCAACTTTTAAAAGCACCACGCAGGTGCAACTTCTGATTGCCCAGCACTGATACAGGTAATTTGGAAGATCAGGAATGGAACTTATGAATGGAGCTCACGATTTTCTCTCCATTCATACCCCAGAGACTCTTATACCAGCTTTTACTGCAGCTGAAAACAAACTTTGAGAAAGTTTTCCCAAACACAACAATCTTCCTGGGGTATTAAAATGTACAATACAGAAGCCTGTGAGATATATATATGCCTTTAACAATTTTCCTAGTGCTTATGTCACAATATATATAGTTTATTCTTTAGCAGTATTTTGAAAGTCAGTAGCCTTGAGATACAATGACTGGGCACATTGCCTTTTGAAGTGATTATGACACAATTCTGTCACCGAGTTTTTCTGTTACACTTTTACATTTTAAGTGGCTTAATTGTCAGTTAAACACAGGATTTGAAGGAAACATTTCATAACTTATTATTTTGGACATTTTTGCCTGTATTATTTTAAAGGTTAAGTTTATAATCCTGTTTTGAGAATTTCAAAATGAAGTACTTAATAACATTGTGTATTATGTGTATTTTTAATTGTACAAATGGAGAATAATAGGAAAACATACTAGTGTTGAATGTAAATTCTTGTATGTGAAATAAATAGGAAAATGCTGAGAGTGTTTCACTAATTAATTTATTCTGGTAAGTCGAAGTAAGGCCTTATTTAAGTCTGCCTTTATTATTATTATTATTATTATTCTTATTATCATTTATTTGTTAGGCGCCACAAGGTTTCCGCAGCGCCGTACATAATACAAACAGGAGACCATACAGGGTGACATAGTACAGAGCCAAAAACACAAAGTACCAATACTTCAGAACTCCGGGCAGACATATGAGCGAAGATGGAGCAGAAGAACAGGTATGGAGACAGGAGGGGAGGGGGCCCTGCTCATACGAGCTCACATCCTAAGGGAGGGTGGACAAACAGGCACAAGAGGGAGCCATTAAAGTAAGGGAGAGAAAGGCGGGGCTAGGGGAGAGAGGGGAGAATGAGAGAAGGAGGTTAGCGAAGGAGCAACAAGGTAAGGGTTAAGTGGATGGTTGGTAGGCTTGTTGCTTTTGGTAATTTGTGGGGTAATACCTGCGCAAACAACCAGTAAGGTAGGAGATGGCTGCCAAAAACGGGGACACTGTAAAGGGGGGGACCCCTTCCCCTGGTTGTAATATAGAGAACCACAAGAAAAGACTTGGGGTAATCCCCAGGCGCCTGTAGTGATGGACCAATAAAGGAATATGTAATAGATGTTTATTTGAAATAAAGATGTGTATTGTATCTCACAATGTTTCACTGATAATAAAACAACAAGCACATATCAATCATGCTGACATATGTAATGCTGAATGGACACCCATTCTGCTCAGTAGGTTTGTTGGCAGCAATGGTAGCAAAGTCCAATGTATTGGTGCAATCACCATAAAAACAAGGCCCCAAACAATAGAGGGTGATGAGTCACATGTGCTGCAAAGAGTTTCCGTGCTGATTGCACAAAAAAGGCTTGTTGCTTTGATTTTATTTTCAATAAATGAGAAAATTTTGGGGACTTGTCAAGTTTATTTATGTCAACTGTTATATATATGCCTGGCCCCGATAGCAACAATTCAAAAATTATGTTTCTACTTGCCTCAAATTAAAAATGTAGTGAATCAGGAAATCCCAGGTTTTAACACATTCACTATGCAGATACGTCACCAGTTAAATAATCATTTAGCTTATTGTTTGCCAGGATGGTTTTGTATACAACCTTTACATATTAATAGTATCATCTGGAATGTACAGTCTTGCCCACATGACACATCATTGGGTCTCCAGTAAGGCTGGTGGGATCTGTTCATTAGGAAAACATTGTCTCTTTTTTTCTATTATAATAATAGCTGTTTATTCAAATTTTAATTTACACAACTTATTTAAAAGTCATTTAAACTATTACCATATGCACAATTTTGAGTTATAAGACTGTTGTGGTGACATGAGACTGTTAAGGTGGGATGGGACAGCCTAATAAATGTTTGTCCATGGGGAAAAAAAATGAAAATGTCCATTTATAATCATAACTTACTATGTTATTGACAGGTAAAATTATTTGCTTAATAATTGTTTTTTCTGTGCATTCTTTTGATATTTTAGATGCTACATAGGTTTTGTACGTATCCTGCAGTCTGGTCTAGTGAAGCAGAGGAAAAACTACACCTGTAGTTAACAGGGGTGCACGCAGGATTGTCAGGGGGGTTTCCCCTGATCCAAAAAAACACCCAAAAAAAACCACACACGAGAGAACTGCTCCGTTTCAGCAGCGCTGTCCTGTACAGCAGCTGCGGCGCTGTCAAAGAAGCATCCGCAGCGGTGCTGTATACAATACAGCACCTTCTATGGTGGGCACTTAGTTAGCGGAGGGGGGGAGTTCTGGAGGCCCAGAAACCCCCCCTGCGTGCGCCACTGGTTAACACCGCGTATCTTTAGATTCTTTCCTTGTTGACTCTGGGAGTACGAAGAGCCGATTTATGTGCTGTTTATACCAAACACACGATGCCCTCAGTATGTTCAGGTTCTTAAAGCGTATCTTGATGCACTTTAAACCTATCTTCATGCAGATGCAATTATGAGTTTATTTTCACTTGAAACACAAAATAAACTTGTAAATATGTTCTTTGGTGCAACATATTTTGCTCCTGTGCCTTTGACCCAAATGAATCCATATTTAAATGTTCCCCATTGTCTGAATGGTGAATATTGCATTAAGAAGAAATATGAGTAAAGGAGAATTGTACAGAAAATCCATATTTTAAATTAAAGTTTTGGAAAATATACTTCAGAAGACTTCAAACTCCTGTGCAAAAGAAATTAATCTTTATTACAGTTCAAGATCAGTTTAAGGTCAATGTATTCTGTGCCTTATGATAACATCATTTCAAAATGCAATATTTTCATCTTAATTCCCTTCTTGAATTTTTTATTCTAAATATAAAGCTATGTACAGTAATAATACATTTTATAATTACATTTTTCTGTCTCCCTTCTGCATTAAATGATAGTGCTCAAATGCTTGCATTTACCAAGCAATATAGTCTATTCTGAGAGCCTGATTTAGAGTTTAGATGCTCCAGTTGAGTACGAGCAAAGACGTGCATGCTCACTTCTTTTTCATGGTAGTTTGAAGTCTTCAACTGTATTCCCCTAAGATGCGTACAACCTTATGTAACACCACTTTACCAGGCTCCACTTGGAAATGGTATTTGTCAATGATCTGAAGTATGGTATCTCTCACCTCTTTATATCAAGCAGTGCTTCTGGGGCGGACCTAGACTTTATTTTTAAGGGGGGCGACTTAGCATAGTCATGCCCCCCCTTTACTCTGATTGACTGGTCTTGGTTGGCCCCACCCCTGGTTCAGATTGCCCCGATTGTCCCCCCCCCCTCCCAGATACACCACTGCAGTGTCTTGACACAAATCTTGAGCTGAGGTTCTTGTTCTGAGGAATGTCCAGGACCTTGCCCACCACTTACTGTGACCACAGCTTATAGTCAGATTTACCACACAGGTTTGGTGCAGAAACCACCGCACACATTTATTGACAAATAATAGGGCAATCAAAACTTTTTATATCTTTATTTATAAATATAAACTTTGAATAAATTATCACCAAAGTTAAACATAGATTTTCACTTTAATGTAATAAAAGATCAGTATTTGGAATACTAGCAACACAAAAGTAAATGCAAGTTAAAAAAACAAGGTTTTCTAGTATAAATTACTGTTTGGATACTTATTAGTGAAGTACCTCAGGCAATTTATCCTAAAAAACACAAATAGAAGTTACTGTACTAACACAAATATCTTTCACATATGGTATTTATACTTACAGCAAAACCATTTATTAAATAACCTGTATAATTTTTTAAAATGGATCATCAGAAAAGATTTATTACACATATTAAACTTCACATCGCAAGCATCCTAAACAAAGTAAATAGTAAATACTTGTCTTGGCCTTTGATGGAGCTCCCCTGACCTTTAACCTTTTTCAGTATAACTAGACTGATCAAACAGACTTTAAAATCAGAAATGATAAAGTTTAGGATCACAGTATGAGTCCTTTTTGTTCTGGTGATTGAATTTCTTTCCTCACTTTTGAAGTAACACACTTTGAACAATATAGAATATTTATAAAACACAAGATCGCTCCTCTTCATAGGTGGCAGTTAAAAGGACATTAATCTCTTCTAATTCTCCTGAATGTCTCTGCTGCATTTGACACTGTTGACCACTCATACAAACAATTCAATCAGTAGGTCTTCAAGACACTGGTCTATCCTGGTGTTCATCCTACATATCGAATTACTCTTTCAATGTTATTTTCTCAGGATCCACACTCTCCGCTTCCTTTATCAATTGGAGTACCACATGGCTCAGTCCTAGGTACTCTGCTCTTCTCTATCTATACAACTGAACTGGAGAACTAATAAGCTCTAATATAAAACATATTTGTAAATGTACTGTTCCACTCTCCACACCCTCAGACAAAGGTTTGAAGGGGACTTTCCAAACTTTGAGGAGAAGGTCTCATCAGCAACAAAGAGGTTCATCTACTGCCATGTTTATCTCGTAAGATAACCACGCCCTTCCAGACCAGAAAGTGACTTTATTATCATTTCTGACAGCTGCTGTTTGACTTTTGCTAGACGTTTTAGCATCAACAGAAACGGAGGAAAAGATGTACCTCGAGGCCCGCTTAACACATACATTCTCTCTGCTGCAGAAGACTTTCTTCTTGAGAAGGATCAAGCTTCTTTCAAAATTTCCCTGAGGCCATGATATCTATTTCAGGTTGCCCAAATCTGTCTTTTATGAACCATAACATTGTTTGGCATCATGCTCACTTGTGGACACAGTTAGGACACTTGTTCCCTATGCTCAGAGAAATTGTGCCGGAATATGAAGTGAAGGTGAGAGCAATCCAATATATACACTTCATTCTCTTAACTGCTGTGCCAAGGCAAAGAGCATTTAGAATTGTTTGTGCTAAGTGTAACAAATGAAGCGTTACTTGAGATGCCTCTTCTATTCCATCCCAGATGGTTGATAGGCAGCTGGACACTGTTCTATTTGGTTTTGTAATAAGCTGATCGCCCATGAGGGGCTTATTCCTGGGTGCCTTCTAATTGGATGGCATTACTTTAAATACCTGGGAGGGCCCCACCTCCTTGATGCCGTTTGTAACAACCTGCCTACAAGCTTGCTGCTTTGTATTGACAGCTCCTGCCTCCTGGACTTTTGGACTTTATTTGTGTTTCATTTTATGTGTTAGCAGCAGCACCAGAGGTGCTGCTATTGTGCCTGTTTCTTGTGCTTTAGGAGTTAACCTTGTTAACTAATTATTCCTTACACCTGGGTTCCCCTATATATACCTGTCACTCTCAGCATACATTGCTGGTTAATGTTGTTACATCCTGTTGTTACTTTGTTGTTCCTGCCTTCTGCTATGCTTTTGGTTACTTGCTGATTGGGATCTCTCCATACCTCCTGCTTTCCTACATCAGCCGTGTACCTGGTATTTTCTGCAAGCTCATATTACCTCCTGCTTCCTGCATCAGCTTTGTACCTGGTATTTACTGCAAGCTCATGATTACCTACTGTTTTGTACACTTCAGCAATAAACATTGAGTGTTTTTCACCATATTTGTGGCTCCTAGCTGTATTCCTGCATTCAACCGTGACATTGTTTGTGCCTGCACCTCGTGAAGCCAGATGTTTGCTTAATTATATTGACTAACTGTTGCCGGATATTCGCCTGTTCTTGGATATTGTCTATCTGCTGCCCATCTTGACCCTTGACTTGTTTCTTGGACTATCCCTGCTCGCTACCTGCCCGACCTTCTGGTGTGTCTATGGTTATCCCAGCTCACTGCCTTCTCTCGACCATTTGCATCTTTGCCAGTTTATATTTTTGAATATAGCATGGTATACTATACTATTCCAGTCTCTATACCACCTTATTACCTGAAACCTAAATACAACTTCCACTACTCTGAGTTAAGTCCTGTGGGTATCAGAGTACCTGTGAGAACAGAACTTTCTACTAGAAAGGTGGCTTGCTGTGGGTGAAGACCTCTCATCCAGTTCTAAAAGTTTACCTGGATTTCCGGTGGGAGCTGTTACACTAGGCATCTGACTTCAAAGCTTCTGTGCAGATAATGCAAGAACAGGTGCAAGTCTGGGCTGAGCCGTGCTCTCTCTATTTAGCTTCTCTTCAGCAGACAACTGGCCTCCACGTCCAACTTCTCAGAGGACTGCAGTGGCATGCAGCAGTTCATTGCTCACAGACAATGATCTTTTCCAGGTAAATATTCCCAGAGAGCTATAGCCATGGTTTACCTGCCTCGGTTAGATGGGAGAGAAGCCACTTGAGAAAGGATGAGGTGGTCTTATATACTTCCAGGGAAAGTCTCTTTTCTAACTTCAGCAAGTAGAGAAGAATAACCCATTAGTGATGTTTAGAGCATGTAAATCACTTTTATGTACAGAAGGCCTCTGTAATAACTCACTGCAGTGCTTTTTAATATAATTGTTAACAATAGTCTGATGGTCCTATTAAACATGTCTCACCCATCTGTGACAGCCATGACATTGTACAATGAAGATATGTAATTGGAAAATGTTATAAAGCAAAAAGATAAATGCTCATCTACAATGGACAATGCACATCCATCTCATATATTGATGGCAATTAGCATTTTACATGCTTATAAGCTCAGAATGACTCGTTGGGGCTCTCAATAGTGGACAATGCACTACAATACTTGGTCCTTATCTGCTGTTTTTAAAAGTGATGTTCATCAAAGATTTTTATAGATGAACCTTCTTCCCCCAACTGTCACATACATTGTGCCTCAAGTCTTCCTGGCACTGATGTGGACTCTGATCCAGGGCTAACACCTTGGGGATTTTTAAAAGAATACACTGATGGGTGCAGTGTGTTAGTCACCTTTCCAATCAAGTTGTTAAATATGCTGTACTTAGTGGTGTATTCATTCAAGTCTATCCAGGGTGTCAGTCCCAGAGAAATGATTATTACCATCAACAGGTGTGTTTTTCTTGTTACAGAGTTCAACTATAGAGCAATACTGTTACTGGATGATTTCAATTAAGTTAAAGGACGCAATTCAAAGGTTAATCAATTTGACCATATATAAGAAATTATATAACTTGCAAATATAGACATTTGGAACATATTGAGTAAATGGGATAAGTCACAAAAAATATAAGAACAAAGGATAATTACAAAAAGTTCCCTGATATCATCTAGATAAGTTATTACTTGGCAGTTTATTAAATTAGCAATTTACTGAATGCAATCATTAATGCAATACCCAGAAAATATGGGCCATGTGATATCTGTTCCTCCTAATTTATAACCGTTTACCATCTTGCACATGTCATATTGCAAAAATTTCTGAGTTTTTTAATGGTTATTAGAGTTGTTGTAACAATTTACTTAACAGTTTTATGCTGTTGGCATATGATCACCATATGTCTGTGATAACATTATATTAGGACTCAGATCCGGAAGACGAGGCATGATATTAATTACCATGATTTATAATTAATACTGGCCTCAACTGCTACTAGTCTATGATGAGATAAAACATATGTTTGGACTCTTTCTCAACAACAAGATGAGCCATTTTCAGTTTATTTTAAAAAAAAAAAGGTATGTGAAAAATATTTTTATTTTAATACATATTTGGAATTCTTTTCAACAAAGTTTCACAGTTTTAGGTCTAAGATACATAGTTGAATCGTTGAGAGCTGGTTGCCCTTATCTGCCTTGTGTGCACACACAGCTCCTGTCATTAACACTGGTTTAGATTGTACCAACTGTGTTGAACCCCAAGCAAAGAACCCAAACCTCCACCTTCCCCCAGCAAAAACACAGGCTAAAATTATTGAGGACCCACAGCCAATTGTCCTTCTTGCTCCAACCCATATACCGATCCCTGTAGGGTTTACAATTATTTCTAAATAAGTTGACAATTGTTGCTGAGTATGATACCAAAGTAATGTTTCAATTAATTTACCTTTTGTTTTCTAAGATCAAGCCTAGACAATACACTATACGTTCTGACCAGTCCTCCATATGGATGCAATAGCCACACACATTACTGGAATTAATTCATACAACCACATTAGATTTAATTAATGTCATAGAAGTGAGCAACATTAATTTTCTATATAAATAGCAATCATAAGTGTCAAACTACATCCGAAATGTGGCAGCTTGCAAACTCCTAAACTGCATGTGGTATGATAAGCATTCGGTTAGCCTCCCTCATTTAGAGACTACTGACCCAATGCTGAATAGCACTGGGTCCTTCCTGATACTTATGGCCATTGTTACTAATGTAAAAATATAGTGCAACCTATTATGGCACTACAAGGGCCGTATGCACTGAGACACCATGAGTGGTAATGCATGGTGGTGTTTATAGAACTTCAAGTGCAAAGATGGGTGCAAGTGAATACTTGCAATTGTAGTGCAACAAGTGTGCAATCTGTATCATGTCACATAATATAACCTGTTGTTTTTGGTGATTTTAGACTGTATTTCTTACTTAGACTGGTTATGATGTATAATAAATATGGGGTTTTAAATATATTCCTTGGCGACAAAGTTGTATATTCTATAATTATGTTGATACATAAAAGGTTTTGTCAAGGTTAAGAGTACATATAGTTTGCGGTATTTCTCTTTGGTTTAATGATTTGTGTCCCCATAAAATAGTAATAAATTGTAACCACCATAATTTAATAATAAGTCTGGCCCCATAATAATCTAATAATTCTGGCCTCCATAATATAATAATAATTATAGTCCTCATAATATAATAATAATGCTAGTCCTCGTAATAAATGTTGGCCCAATAATTACTTAAAATCTTTCTTTTTCGGTCTGCTGTAATCCCAATGGGAAGCTTTTTATAAAGGGAAAAGCCTTTTCTGGAAGGAATGGACTACTACAAAGGAGCAGACTCAGCAAAATGAAGCTATCCGTTTAATTCATTATGATCACCCTCATAAACAAACTAAATAAAATAAAATCTTCCCACAATTATACTCATTTCTCCCTCTACCCCATTTCGCCTATTCCTTTTTCTCCCTCTACCCCATTTCGCCTATTCCTTTTTCTCCCTCTACCCCATTTCGCTTATTCCTTTTTCTCCCTCTACCCCATTTCGCCTATTCCTTTTTCTCCCTCTACCCCATTTCGCCTATTCCTTTTTCTCCCACTACCGCATTTCACCAATTCCAATTTCTCCCTCTACCCCCGCTCACCTGATGCTTCTCCTTGTTCCTGACACACTGTGCAGCCAAAGTGCGGAGGAATGGCGGTCCTGCTGCTGCATGCTATAAGGATGGACCACCAAAGATGAGGTAGGGGCTGTATACCAATAGGCTACACAGCCCCTGCAAGGGGAGGAGACTAAAGCAGCACCCAGTGTGATTGATGATACTGGCAATGCTGTACTTTCAATAGCCTCGTGATTCGCTGTACTGGCCCTGATGGTTCCAGCAGCAGAGGTTGACTACTGGAAACTCCACACTAGTGCTGAGTAAAATAAATAAAGACACTCATTAATTGGCCTCATTAGTGCAACGGCCTACCCGGAAAAATTACCAGTAGGGCATATGGCCAATCCGCCACTGCCCTAAAGAATCAGTCATGCAAAACCTAGTGGGTTCTTATGTCCCCTTCTTTAAGCAATACCTCTTAATCCTAGAGGGACATACTCACCCCACTCCTAAAAAAAATGGATGTTCATTTGTTCTTTCTACATAAGAACAAATATTGCCACTGTTTTCTCATGTTATTCCGTTAATTTCACACTTATGCCTCCATTAACAACATCAGTTTAACTCTGTTAGTACCTTGTCCTTTGTGCTCCCTATGGGGATGTCTATTACTGTATTTCACGTTATAACTGGTGGATAATAGAACCCCGGTCAAAAGACTACATATTCTTTTTCTACAGACGATTGTACATATTCAAAATTTTAAAATGTTTTTGCTTAACAACACGCTAGTCCAAAATATTTGAAATCTACACATCTATCCGATAACTTGGTCTAAACACGCCCCAATAATTGCTGATCTTTTAGAAATTTCAATGCTTCCCCATTTAATTAGCATGTTGCTGAAACCCTTTTATATTAATATGATATTAGACAACACCTAAAAAAGACCCTGAAACACTACTTTGACTTAAATACATCCCATAATATTAAGTTAATGGTTTTATGTGATGCTTAAAATGTGGTTTCCAAGGGTTATCTAATAAGCCTTGCTTCTAATGCCAAGAAAGAATGTCAAGCTCACAGCACAGACCCATGAAACCAAATTTCTAGATCCTAGAATCATAGCATAAAGCCAATAGTAACAAGGAAATGTATGAAGGGTCAGGGGGGTAATGTTTTATTCCTATGATTTACTCATAGAGGTTTATATTGACTCTCTGGGCCACGATCCCATCCCTTGACAAATATTGTTGGGAAGAGGTGATAGTGAGCGTTTATTGAAATAAGACCTTGAGGTAGAATTATAGTTATTCAAAAAAGAAAGTAAAGAGCCCAATAGCTGTGCTAGTTCCTGTCTTATCTCCCTGAAAAGTTATATTTAGTGATCCCAAAATTGGTGAGTTTTATCCCAAGTTTATTTAACATCCCTGCTGCAGCATGGACGTCACTTTTTTCAGCCGCACTACTAATTATGCTGTTAAAGGGGCAATGCAAGCAGATGCAGGCTCTACAATGTAAGAGGCTTAGTAAAAACCCTTGTACAGATGTACAGGGATGTAAAATCACCGCAATAGATCCACGTCACTTTTGTAAACAGTCACAATCAAGACTTTATCGGAAAATGACATCTTCGGAATTAAGAGTAAACAGGAAATGTCAGTTTCACTATTCCACTGCCATTGTTAGTAGTGTTGGGGTTTACTTCATCGGAATTATGTACCCAACCCTTCAATCCATCCTAAATACTGCTGCAAAACTGATTTTCCGCTCTTGCTTCTGGAAATCCCTACACTGGTTCCCGGTGTCCTCCTAAACTCATTTCAAATTACTCACTCTTTAAGCTCTCAACAACACCACCCCTTCATGTATTTCAAATCTCATATCAAAATACTCTCCCGCTCTCAGATCTACCTCTAACCTACTCCGCTGGTAGATACCTCTCACTCCTACCAACAAGACTTCTCAAAATTATGGCTTTCCCTACCACACCCAATCAGCCTTAAATAATTTATTTATGCTCCCTGAAAATCCATCTCTTTATTAGAGCTTACCTTATCCCTGATGATACTGTTCACACTAATGCACCCTCACAACTGTCCCAATCTCCACTCTGTATCACACTCGTTCCTATTTTTTCAGCTGTGCCATCTTTCACTGTAAGTTTCCTTAATGAATCAGGCCCAGTGTGCACAAAGTGGAATCTGTAGTCTAAGAGAGAGGGGAGTGTGAGATTTAGGCTAGAATCCTGTGTCTTCCCTTACAGTAAGTCACGAGTGCGCAGAGTGCAGTTTGTGACTGGTAAAGGTAGTTAGGAGAGGTTTCCTGACAAAATAGAGGTGATATATTGTGTGACTGTTGGAATAGATGATAAGATATTAATCAGGCTAGAGGTGGCCCAGACACACATTATAGTATATCAAAGCCTATTATTACTGGGCTAAATAATAAACTTGAAATAATG
This sequence comes from Mixophyes fleayi, assembly GCF_038048845.1. Lineage (NCBI taxonomy): Eukaryota > Metazoa > Chordata > Amphibia > Anura > Limnodynastidae > Mixophyes > Mixophyes fleayi. Next base: position 49,747,431 of record NC_134406.1, on the reverse strand, counting down.
TAAGAGTATACACATATATTCAGCATGCTTTCTGTCCAATACCTTTGTGTATAGTTGCCTTTATAAAGCTGCTTAGAAAGAGATTATCTATCTGATCTTATGGGGCCAATTTTGAAGCCTGAGTTTGAGTGATATCTTTATAATCTCTTAGATAACTGAAATGTTCTATACAGACCTAAGAACTCACATGACCATGTGTCCCGGAATTGCAGAGATGGCCACTAACCGGTATTGGTGCAACTGAACAGTGAGGCGCGGAGTCTAACGGACCCCCGAAAGGGGGTTTGGGCTTAGCTGCAGAGGGTACGCAGGTCGCGGTTCTCCAAGACAGTCACCGGTGTAGCGACAGTAGTAGACAGGCGTAGTCAGGCAGTCCGGGTCAGAGCCAACCGAGCGGTCCAATACAGAGGGAGGATCCAGAGAGAAGTCAGATCAAGCCAAATAGTCAAACCATCCGGGCAGCGAGGTACCAAAACGAAACACAGGAGAGTAGTCACAGGAAGCCGAGTCAGAACCGAAAAACACACTGGATAAGAAGTTCAGGTAATGCTGGAGCTGGAGTGAACCAATACTCTGGCACTAGACATGTGTCAGAGGCTGCTTTATATACCCTAAGGTGCCTCCTGATTGGGTTAGGGAGATTTTGGCGGTCAGACATGCTGGCTGCAGACAGGTGAGCAGAGATAGCGTCCCGCTGCTAGGCGATAGGACCTGGTTGCTGAGAAGGTGCAGGCGTCTGTCTCCTGCCGCAAGTGTCAGTGCGGAGACGGCGCCTGACACCATGGCTTTTGTTTTCTATGTGTTTCAGTCCTTGTCTAAATACTGTATGATATGACTTTTGCTCTTTATGATACTTAAAGAAGGTGTTTTCCATTACATTTTTTTTTTGTTTTTACAAAACTGTACTACCATTTCTAGGCTATTATTTCCAAATCAATCTTTGCAAAATACTATTGAATTTTGAGCTTACATTTCAGTGTTCCACAGACTTTAACAGTACCTCTTTAAGAACAATTGTAAGAGAAAACATATGTATATGATTTGTTACACAATAGCATTATCCAATTTCAAACTCATTCCATGGTATACTATTATATGATTTGTGTTTCACACTTTAAGAAACACATTTTACATTTTTTTTGCTTTCCCCATGGAAACATCATAGGTTTCAGGGTTTTTTTTAGGGATGGAACGCACAGTATCAGAACTGCTGAAGCTGTAGAAATGAAATTGCTGCTCCAGTTCTCTATCTGTTCTGTGTGCATGCTACGGTTGCATTGCTTTTAGACACAATTCTACACTTGGCTACAATGGATGTGTTTACTTTCAATTACAGTTTGTCACATATATCTAATGTTTTTTTTCCCAGTGTGATTTTCCCCCTGAGTAAAACTGACATATTGTATTTTTTGCTCTTGGGAATTTGAAGCAGTATTTTCCTGAACATGCAGTACATTGATTATTGTTTCAATAACAGTTTACTGTATGTATTTATTGTTTTAAGTTTGTTTTGTTTTGGAGTGTGAAATGGCACGACAAGTGCCAACATGCTGTTGATGGGCAGTAATAGATTAACAAGAACACTAATACCACTTTCATACTGCCGCCCCTGCAATATCCCGGGTTTTTGAAGCCGGGTTTTTGCAGGGTCTCGGAGCGTCCCAGCTCAGAAACACCATTCATACTGCACCTCGGACCCGGGAATTTCCCGGGTTGACTCCATTCATACTGCACAAGTCTGTGCCCTGGCAATTTGTGGGAGTCATCACCAGAGCAGTTTTCATTGGCTGAAAAACGGTGATGTCATTGAAAGGTGACTGGTTTGTTGACGCATAAAGAGGATGCTAAAGTGAGTGGTGATTGTTTACCACATTACTTTTCATCATGGCCGACGACTCACTTTTGTGTAGCCCAGAGTTCATGTTTACTAGTATTTTTTTGCAGTTCTATGCTGCAAATGAGAGTTTGCTGCAGCTGCTGACACTGTGCACTCTTGCACAGTCCCAGTTCAGGAGGAGGAAGGCGAAGTTTATGGCACAACAGAAGAAAACTCGGTGTCTGTATATGCGCAGGAGGAGAGCGTTTATCAGGGCCAGCATTGCCCCAATTTTGAGATTCAGTGCTGCCAGTAACCGAACCATGCGTGCCAGAGAGCGTAGCCACAGAGAAGCTTTCTGGTCTACTGTGGAAGCGTTTGAGGAACAGCAGTGGATGCAACACTTCAGAATGTCACGTGGGACATTTAACTATGTGCTGGACCTTATTACCCCAGCACTTTCCAGGAAGGCCACTAACTTTGGGAAACCTATTCCACCATGTAGGCGCCTTTCTATTGTGTTGTGGTGGTATGCTACCCCTGGAGAATACCGGACAATCTCCTGCTTGTTTGGAGTGGGGATATCCACGGTGTGCACTCTAGTGCATGAAGTCACCACGGCATTGCTGGAAGCTCTGTATCATCGCTTCATCTCCTTACCGCAAGGTCAGCGCCTGGATGATACAATTGCAGGAATCCTGAAGCGTGGGTTTCCACAGTGTGCTGGAGCCATAGACGGGACACACATCCCCATCATTGCCCCCACAGACAACCATGCAGATTACTACAACCGCAAAGGCTGGCATTCCATCATTCTACAGGCTGTGGTTGACCACAACTATTGGTAAGTATTTTTTATGGGGTTTTTTAGGTGACTGTGCCATGTGTAATGCGTATTGTAAAACATATTTATATATGTTTTTTTTTATGTTAGTTTCACAGATGTTTTCATCGGGTGGCCTGGACGTTTCCATGACGCCAGAGTTCTAGCAAATTCGGACCTTTACCAAATTGCTGAGGAAAGACAAGATGGCTGGCTGTTCCCTAGAGAGGTAAATATAGGTGTAATGTTGTATGATGTTTTTGTAATTGAAGCTTATATACTATTGTTTGCTATCAATATTGTATGTATTTACTGCCCCTTTTTATATACAGATGTAACACTTGCAAAATGCATTTTCACCATATAGTACCAAGTGTACTGCGTTATTTGACCAATATTTTTAACATGGTGACGTGAAACTGCATGTTTTTATTTACAGAAATCTACGTTTGTTGATGGTGTGGAGATACTGGTACACATCATTGGGGATGCTGCTTACCCTTTGAGGCGCTGGCTGATGAAGGGGTTCACTCAGCAACATCACCTGTCTCAGGAACAGATCCGGTTTACACATACCCTCAGCTCGGCTCGGATGGTGGTGGAAAATGCTTTTGGGCGCTTGAAAGGACGTTGGCGCTGTCTATTGAAGCGCATTGACATTGACACCAAGCTTGTGCCCCACGTGGTTGCTGCTTGCTGTATTTTACATAACATTTGTGAAATTCAAAAAGAGCAATTTCTACCTGAGTGGAATGTGCAGGAATTTGAAATGCCAGTGCTGTCAGTGGACTCCAGTACTTTTGAAGGAGAGCGCACCAATACCTCTGCTGAACTTATTAGGACCACCCTCACTGCCAACTTGACCTCACTTGTTTGAATGTACCACACAAATGTAAAAATAAAAAATATATGTTTATTTCACATATTGTATTTTGTTTTGTACATATTTCCTCATATGTCTCTTCACAAAAAAATATAAAATGACACAATATAAAAGTGCTTACTTGCATGTAGAAAAAAATAAAATATATACATAAGTAGTAAACCGAAGACACAAATGTGCCCAAACAGTAAGTGCAAATTTGCTTTTCACGTTATATGAGAAGCTAACGGTGTGATTCCAGATCACACGTAACATACATGATAACAATTAACTGTGAAACATTTGACCATAAAACATGATTATTACAATTGCCTATATTGTGGCATTTCTGGTGGTGGAGTGGTTTGGAGTGGAAAACCCGGTGGGTATTCTATGTTGGGGTTACCCATAGGTTGAGCATGTTGTGTATTCTGTACCGGGTTTGGAGGGTTATTGTTGCCTAACATGTATTCTCGTGTTCCCTCATGGTGCTGTCCATCTCCCGCAGTTGATCCATCATGACAGTTGTCATTGTTTTAGTTGCTTGCTCCATCTTGTTGGGCCTTTTGCGTTTTTTAGGAACGTTGTAAACTGTACGTAGAAAAAAACACAGTAAAACATACATTAGAATATATAATGTGGCAGAACAAAAAAGCAGTGTTGTAAGCTGATATGTGCTTGAGGCCTCCTCCCTCTTGCCCAGTAGTTTTGCACTGCAACATATGCGTGTTAATGTTTTAATACTTTGGAGTGTATTATATTTGTCTTTTGGGCTTTATGTTGATATAGTTCTCTTTTTAAAGTTATGTAGAAACATTGGTGTTTGGTTTGCATTTATGTTGATATACTTCTCTTTTTTTTACAGTTATGTAGATATATTTTTTGGTATTTGGCTTGCATTTCGGTTGATATAGTTCTCTGTTTTTGGTTCTTTTGTTTATACAGTTCTTTTTTCTTTCCAATTATGTAGATATATATGTATGTATATATGGTTGGTTATTATGTGAGATTATTAAAGATACTTACTGTTGGAGCGTAAACTGGGACCTGGCATAGACTCTGACACCGGCACTGGTTCTGGCTGCGTTTCTTGCGAAGTCTCTGTAACGACTTGCGCAGCAGGGAATGGCTGTGAATCGTTCAATTCCTCCTAAGACATGTTGGTGTCATCTGTTGTGGCAGAGCACTCCAGTTCTGGGGTGTCTTCATTAGAATCTTCTATTATTATGGTTGCGGTCTCGCTTGTCTGTGTGCTCTCTGGTGGTGTTGGTATAGCCGCATCCACATTGCTAGAAGATGACAGTGCAATTGGATTTGTCAGAGGAGAATGTCCAAAGACCATATTGCACTGGTTATAAAAGGGCCAGTCCTTTCTTTCAGCGCCACTTTTGCACCTGTTGTGGTCATGGACTTTAGTGTACTGCTTCTTCAGGGACTTCAATTTGATCAGGACTTGTTGCTGTGTCCTCTTTATGCCACGTTGTGTGAGTATTTTGGCAATGTTGTAGTACACTGTGGCATCCTTCACAGTCCCAGTCACTTGCCTTCTAATTTCTTCCTCCCCTCTGACATTCAGCAGCTCACACACCTCTTCCTCCATACAGTGTGTCATAATTGCTGTAAATAAACACTGTTTTTGTAAACTATTAAAAGCAATTTTCTCACTAAAAAAACGCTTCTGCTTCAGCTTTCGGTTGATAACACCATCCACCATCTCTCCTAAAAAGCTTCTACAATGTTCCACGGGCTTCCAATGATGACATCATCCTCCAGAGACAGGCAGGCAGCCAATCAGCATGTTTTCTGTGCAACCCGGGTTGAAAAACCCGGGTTGCACCATTCATAGTGCAGGCGACCCGGGTCCGACCCGGGAATTACCCCTCGATAAACCCCGAGTGGAAGACCTGGGTTTTTAGACCCGGGATTTTGGACTTGTACCATTCATACTGCACCAAGACCCGGGTCGTTTGAGCTCACCCCGGCAAAAACCCGGGATTTTGGTGCAGTATGAATGGGGTGTAAAGGATCTTAGATCTAGCTCTAGATCCTTTATAAAAAAAATATTTTAGTGCCTTTTTTTAAATAGTGTAATTAAGAATCACAGTTGGGATGGATTCCTCAAATTACCATTTTCTCTCTTGCTGTCTCACATAAATAGTATTGATAAGTATTAGAGAGATGACATTTTTATTATATGCTTAGAAAAATGTAGCAAATTAGACATGAAAGTCAGTTTACAATACTTGATGCTTTAGATGAAGCCTAGGCAGAATTCACCTTTTCAACTGCTGTTGAACTACACTGTCTGGCATGCTCTGCTAACTTATGCAAGTTTCAACTCAACAACAGGAGAGTAACAATCTGCCTAAAGCTTCTTCAGAGACTCAGCCAACTGTCAATACTTAAGATGCCAAAAAATTTCAAACCAGTTCAAAATATGTCGAATTTCACCTGATCAAATGTCAGGAACATGTTTGCAATTTAATCATCAATAAACCCAATTCGAATTTGCTGTTCAAAATGTGAGGTTTACAGTTTGCATATTAATATTTTAAAATATTTTTAATCATCATTTAAATAATATTTTGAAATAATGGAAAAAAGTATTTAACCCGCGTGACAGTTATGTATTATGCCTAATCACTGATTGTTATTTTTCCCCTTGAATTCGTGTATGGCAATGTGTATATTGTATGTAACCTTTGAAAGTGTACTTTGCTGACTGACCTAAGGGACCTGTGCAATTGACAATGAGTCTTTGGAGCAAATTCTCACATTTTTATATTGATTCAACTGGATGGATTAGGGAGCGGTGTGTGGCTGCTTCAATCAATTCTAGGCAAATCTGTTGAACACTTAAACAGCAATATCAGTATTACAAGTACGTATGGGGACTTATGGGTTGAGGTAATGTCCCCATTCAAGTTAGACAAATTTTTCGCTCTGAGCATAGGTGTAAAAGTTTTGTCATAAAAAGCTGTACTTATGTGTGTATGTTGAGTTGTGAGCATCTCAATATGTATCCAACTTAAAAGCAGTAATATTTGCACCAGGAATACATTAGGGGCCTGATTTATCACACAAAACGAACGTAAATCGGGCATTGCGTATGTCCTTATTCAACAAGGAGAGGATGTAAAGATACATCTGTTGATGAATACGGCTCTAGGTCCACTCTGCTCTAACAGATATGTTCAATACATATGTGGAATACACAGTCCCTAAAGAACGCACAGAAAAAAGCCTGTTCAATTAATGTCACCTGTTAATAATATAGTCATTAATGACAAAACAATTTTTTAAAAATAGTTTGTTTCTTCATTTTATTTTTCCATAAAATACATGTATTAGGCTGGTATGAATGTCTACTGTTTCTAAAAAGCATTTTTACAGTTGTTCCTGATTGCAAACACATGTTCTAGCCTGCATTTGTGACTGTCATCACTAGTAATCGGCACTTACACCAGACCTGTATCTGGTACAAGTGATACGACAGAAAATATGTACCTCTGAGATGCACAAAGTTTTAACCAGATGCTGCTGCTGCATGTGTTTGAGCTTGACACTCACTTACTGTACATTAACTATGTATATATGCCCGTTCCCATCCCAGTTCCCTCCCCGAAATCATAGACTGTCATAAGTGCTATTTGTGTTCGAAGATTAATTGGACGTTGCTGCGTTCAATGGTATACGGTCCAGTTGTGGGCATGCACAGAGTGATTTTATACAAAATAAGGCACATATCGCAATTTATGTTCCTTAATGAATCAGGCCCTAAGTGTATCAATGTGTATACTTGCTCCTAATGATAGTGTAGAGATGCTGCTTGACAGTGTTAGTAGTAAAGGCTAAAATCGAATTACAAACTGTGCACAAAATAATAATGAAGTGAAATGTAATTTACACTAGAGTTAATAGTGTATTGACAGTTAGTAATAAATATAAAAGTTACCTTTTCCATATATAATGCATTGCAATTCAAGTACCTTCACAAGCAAAGTTTACCCCTTTAAAAGTTAAATGAGAATTTTTTTTCCTGCAGTACTCCAAATTTAAATGACAAAAAAGTAATGTGAATAGACTGCTGCGACTTGATATAAAATAGCCACAATGCTAATAAAAGTAGTATAGCCTACAGAGGTCAATACAAAAATAGCCATCAGAGGAAGCTAGATAGTGCTGATGGCCATCATAATGTATCTGTGTACCAGCCCTCCAGTATCCACAAGAGATTAGATGTGTTCCTAAGGCTGCATCCACATTATGTTCTATCTCTTGCTGGTGTGCTACATCTACGTGAACATAACCTTACAGCACTCAACTTTTGCTTATCCCCCATTATAACAAACAGAAATCTAGATACAGATGTATTTTGGTGCACATATGCAGTATGGAAATGTGCATATTCCCACTAAAATAATTGGCGTATGTCCAACTCTAAATCAGGCTGTTACTGTTTAAAATATGCTATTTGTAATACTGCACAAACACCTACATTGACTACTATGCAGGGCAGTGTGATATGTAAGCTTTTCAAAAGCTGCATGTACTGTATACATAATGTTGGCTATACACATTGCATGCAGTATTTGTGTGATACTCTAATGTGACACTCTTGTGTAGACACTGTATTCCTCTTTGTGTGCAACCGGCCCCAGCACTGTGAGAAGTGTGGCAACCCAACCCAGGCAAGACCCCAAAGAAACACACTGGTTTTACAGGAAAACTTTTATTATGGATAGATGGGGAAGAAGGAAGTGGGGTAGAGTAGCGTAATTAGGTTGAATAGAAATGGGATTAAGACTGAGGCTGTTCAAGTAATTATCATGCAAAAAGAATGATTTTTGAATGATTGAAGAGAGTTGATTGAGCTGAAATACTTTGTGTTACAGACATTTTAAAGCTCTCATTGGCTGCAGGTTACTTTAACCCTGTCCATTTCATCTTGTACTCATCTGTGCGTAACCAGGTTTGAAAAGTGAATATAATCTGTACTTAGAGGCTATTCAAACACACCTAGAAAAATAAATAAAGCCTTGTCAACTGATTTTAATGTTTAGTTAACTAATTTCAATTTTTTCACTTTTCGGGATGAAATTGCCCAAAGAAAACTATCTCTCTACTGTACTACAATATAAACTATCCTAGAATACCCCATAGTTTTGGTTTTTAACTTACGACATTTGTGCCATTAATATATTTTCCTATATAACTGGGCAAGGAATGGCTGGAAAATTTTATCCCAGGGCGCAAGACTTAACTCAGCATTCTATTAGGAACATTTTAAAAGAATAGAAATACAGGTGGCCTAGTGACCCAGCCCAAGTAAGCCCACTATGGGAACGGCCAGGGGAGCAGATGCCCCCCTTCCCAGTCAGCCCCTGGAAATGGGTCACCAATTTATTTTCCTACCTATCTCTCATCTTTTAGGTACTGTGGAAGAGATCAAATGAGGTATATTAGGTTACTTCCACGATTCCATGTTTCTAGAAAGAAATTAAAGCCTTCAGTGTTCTGGAGCATGCTTGGACTTTAGCTTTTCTTTGACCTTATGGATTTCTGTAACCCCTGATGATGGCTTATTTCTGTACTTTGTTCAAATCCCTGGTTTCAGCTGACTCCTGCCTTGTAATTGCACAGCTTTTTTGCAAGTAGTACTTGTGTACAACCCCGGAAATGGTTATTTACTGCAAGTATTATCTGTGTGAACTTGTGTACAACCCCAGAACTGGCATTGTGCACTTACTGTGAGTATTACCTGTGTGCTCTGGTGTACTAATTCAATAGCAGCATTGTCTTGTTCAGCCTCATCATCATCATCAGCTATTTATATAATGCCGCAAATTCTGCAGCGCTTAACAAAGAACTCACTCACATCAGTCCCTGCCCCATTGGAGCTTACAGACTAAATTCCCTCCAGCCAGTTCTTATTACTTCATTTTTCACTGCTCCTGCTCCTGTTCCTGAGACTGTTTGAACTGCATGCTTGTTTCAAGTAAATCCTATAATAAAGGAATTTTCATTGCATCCTAGCTTCTTCTTCAGCTCTCTGGCTTGATGTAGCACCAGCAGGGTCAGTGTCGGCATTTCCAGCACCCTCCTATCAGAATTTGCACCTCTTCTGGGCTTCACTGTGCATGCCCAGCTCCCCTATATCCAGTCACCTATTCTGATCCGTACTCTCTTCAGAGGCTAAGGGAAACCTCAGCTGTGGGACACCCCGGTAAGCATGGCACCCTGACACCCCATTTACCAATAATTGTATTGAGACTTTATTCAAATATACTAAATGGTTTAGGAATATGTACCATATAAATGCAAGCTTAGTTTATTCTTGACTCATTTACTTCCTTCTAAACTAAATCCCAACTTTTACCTTTCTACCTTACAAATCAAAAGTACTGTGATGGGAATCATGCTTGCTTCCAGGTATGCTAATCTATTGATTTGTTTTTTTAAGAACAGTTTATTTGGACCAAAAAATATACTATGATTGATGATTAACACCTACCTATTTACGTACATTAATGTTTACTTTAATTTGGACAAGTGATGAGCTACCACAATTACCAAGTATCTTCGTTTCTATGTACTGGTAATTATAACAAAATTAAAAGTGAGTCTTGATTTTCTTCTTAGCCACAATGCCAGTGGCTGTGTCATTTTTCACGCTCAGACACATTTTAATACAGTTCACTCAAATAGCTACCTGGACTTTGCAAGTAGCTACTATAAAAAGTGGTTGACAGTGATAATGCATAGTTAATTTATGCACATTCTGCAAACGTAACTATAATTTTGCATCTTTGTCTATGATACTCTAGCAAATATTTAAGATAAAGAGGGCAATTACTCCATTTTATTTGATTTGTGACTCATAGTTTCATAACTGCCTTTGTTCATGTTCTGAATCCACTGTTCTGCCTATTCAGAAGTATGTTCTTTCCAGTTCAGTTCATTCTTTGTCTCTCTCTGCAAGTGTCTGATAGGAGTGACAATAAGTCATGAACAAAGCATTTCCTGGTGACATCAACACATGTACCTCTTTGGTTATATCACACACATTATCTATATATATTAAGTGTGAAATTCATGTTATTGGATAGCATACTGGTTATCCTGACCCATGCCTTTTACTATACAGATCTGACCCTGTCTCTATCTTATGATATTGTACAATTTAGAGTTCTTTATTATTGTCAGCAGCCTTTTAGTGGGACTTATATTTGGGTTGACCAGTTTAATATGATGGGTAAGAGAAAGCCATGGTCTCCAGATGACTTGACATGACATCATCATCATCAACATTTATTTATATAGCGCCACTGATTCTGCAGCGCTGTACACAGAACTCATTCACATCAGTCCCTGCCCCATTGGAGCTTACAGTCTAAATTCCCTAATATATACACACAGACAGACAGAGAGAGAGAGAGAGACTAGGGCCAATTTTTGATAGCAGCCAATTAATCTATCAGTATGTTTTTGGAGTGTGGGAGGAAACCGGAGCACCAGGAGAAAATCCACGCAAACACGGGGAGAACATACAAACTCATGACACAAAAACTCTTGTTAGAACTACTATTCGACCACTTACAATCACTTTCGGCTAGACCAGCCTCTGCTCAGACAAGTTGCAGTATTAGTCCTTGGTAGAATAATTGGCAAATTGATGGTTTAATTACATAGAGTCAGCAAACATGGACAGACCTAATGGAAGCATTCAAAATCCTTAACGATCTAATCTGCAATCTAATTGTTAACTATAGAATCCTAACTATTATGTTTATTGTCCCTTTAAAATATGGAGGCCTGCAGCACAATGTTCCACTTTATTTATAGTATTCTTTTGTAAACAGACCTCCGGTGAGCAACTGATGATGTCCTTGTTTGCTTGACGTATTAAACAAATTGACAGCTCTGATAGTGCAATGAAATGGAAAATAATAATTTACTGCAAACAGATATGGATTCAATAATTGTATTTTAGCTGAGAACAAATGCAAAATCATAATTGCACAGACAACTGACACCATTATTACCTAATAAGTATACTCCGTACATAATATAATACTGTTGCAAAGATATTGCAAGTTAAGGAGCAAATAATGTTCTGTTTGTTTTATGCCGGACAAAGCATTATTCAGAGGTGGTTAGCAAAATGGAGCAAAGTGTGGTTAACCTGAAGCTTATGCTCATCTTTATTAATCAGAAAATAGTAAGCAAGAACGATTCCATGAATGTGTAGTGCTGGAATTCATTATGGTTTACGAAGGCCTAATGTATCTAAAATTACACATTCCTCATCCACAGTTAGATTCTGCAACACAGGCACATATTATCCTCGCTGCACTTGCTAGCTCCTCTGGAACAATTTAATCACACAGGCAGGGAAATAACAAGATATAAACGATTGTTCACAAACCTTTTCATTGTGCTATTCATGGAGATCAGACATACATGTTTAAATTATGATTTAAAAAAATAAAAAAGAGAGAAAGCAAATTGTCACTTTAACTGCAGTATAACCTTGAGGGGTAGTTCTGTGCTTGACTTGCATTAAAAGGCTTAGTCTCAGCAGTATTATCTTATTTATGGAAAAAATTAAAGACAAAAGGTAACTGTGCCCTTTGGAAGTAAATGCAACAGAACAAATGTCTTGCAAATTGATAAAGAGATCATGTAACCTTTCATGGGTAATTATACTCAGTGAATATTTTATTAGGTGCACCTTGGTAGTGATTCTGGTCCACATTGACATGATAGCATCACTCAGTTTCTGCTGATTTCTGATTTGTGTTCTATTGGGCTCAACTGATATTTTTTTGTGGCTAGTCCTGATCACTTTCATTGCTGGAATGTGTATAGTAATTAGAAATGTTCACTGACCCCCGTGTTCTGGTTTTGATTTTGGATCTGGATTAACTTTGTGTTTTGGTTTTGGTTTTGGCAAAACTGTCCTTGCGTGTTTTGGTTTTAGATCCCTATTTTTTTCCAAAATCCCTATTTTTTTTTTTGCTAAAATTACATTATCTTGCTTTTTTCCCCTACATTATTATTAACCCGAATAACACTAATTTCAAGTCATTTGCAGTCAATTTTTACCATCTGACAGGTCACAATATTATATTCATACACTTTCAAACAAAGACTGCAGCGACCTTGCTAGATGCTAAGTGACAGAGCAATGACACAAACACACGGCAGTTCATAGCACATCTAGAAAACAATGCGACACAGCAGTGACAGAAAAGAAAAGTGGTGCAAGATGGAATTGCAGATCACAACATTTTGGCAACTGTGGTTGATGCTAGGTGTAAGAGGTATGTCTTCTCTTTCTTTTCAACTGACCCAGATCTCAGATGCAATGAGCTCCTGGTCACCAAGCTGACATAATGACGTCTCCTTCATTTTCTCTGGAAATTGCTGCTATTAAAAAACTTAGCTTTCCCCAGACATCCAGTGTTGATGCAGATGAGTATGCACAACATTTTGACATTTGGTCTGGTCTAAAAGAATTTCCCCAAAATCGTGACAGCTCTTCCGTAACATGAACTACAAATTCCATGAGGAAGGCCATTACCGACAATTACATCAAAGTACACAGACTTCTGTGATGGAGGATTCCAGCGGGGATGAATTAGTATTGTTTGTATTGTTTGAGAATGATGTACACACTGATGAGGGTGAATATGATGACAGTGTAGATTGCTGGTGCTGAAATCAAGCTCAGAAAAGGGAGATAGCTGATGCTGTTATGCTTGGTAATATTTTGGGTAGAATGGCATGTTGGTAATTTTATGTATTTCTACAGTATACTCTCACCTTTATGGCAGAGGTGTTTTTTTCTTTAAAAAGATACAAGCTTTTTAGTTACAATTTGGTTTCCCCGACTTAAACCACTATGCAATTGAACATAGACTTTAGCACATGAGGTAGAGGGATTAGTATCATCATGACTGAGACTGGAGAGTGACAAGAACAATGTGATTGAAGACTGGAGAGTGACAAGGACACTGCCACCCCTCCTGTTTCGGTATGAGCTATGGCACAGTAAAATGTGACTGGAGACTTTTAATAACACTGCCAGCCCTATTATTTGATCTTCTGTTTCAACATTTAACACTGCCACCTCTCCTATCTCTGGGTGAGCTATGGCACAATACAATGTAACTGCAGGTTTTGAAGAACACTGCCAACCCTATTATTTCTATTTCAGCAATGACAATTAGCAATAGAGCAATGGAGCTCTCCTGTTTGCGTTTAACTATATAACACTGTACAATTTGACTACAGATTTAGACCAATGCTGCCAGCCCTATTATTTCTACTTCAGCAATGACAATTAGCAATGGAGCAATGGAGCTCTCCTCTTTGTGTGCTACCTATATAACACAGTACAATGTGACTGCAGATTTAGAAAACCAAGCCTGCCAGCCCTATTATTTCTGTGTCAGCAATGACAAAATAGCAATGGAGCTCTCCTGTTTGCGTGTTAGCTATATAACACAGTACAATTTGACTGCAGATTTAGACCAATTCTGACAGCCATATTATTTGTATTTCAGCAATGACATTTACCAATGGAACAATAGAGCTCTCCTGAATGTCACTGGAGACTTTTAAGAACACTGCTACCCCTCCTCTTTCCTTTCTACCTATGACACTGCCCAACTGCACTAGAGAGTGCCAAGAACCGTGCTACCCCTTCTATGTCCCTCTGTGAAATGGTGCTGGATCGCTGTGAAGGGCGGTACTTATTGAATCCAAAACTCGCAAGATCCGACGACGTAACAATGACGTTTTACCTCGTTTTCAATTCCGAGGGCGCACGAAAGTAGCGAGCCGGCTCGGCTCGGTACTCGGATCAGCTAATTTCGGGTGTATTCGGTTCTCGGGGAACCGAGCCTGAGCATCTCTAATACTAATTACCTTTTAACAGTCTTTTGAACGTGATTGGTTAACTATGATCACAGACCCATTTATGAAAGGGTATGCACACTTACTAAACCAGGGTATTGTGAGTTTTTCATTTTCACTTATTTTTCCTAAAAATGTTCTATTTGTTTTTTACTTGAATTTTGTTGGTTGTAAAGTCACATTAAATAAAAAGGTCTGACATGATCTATCTTGATTTCTGGCTTTACATCACAAACACATATCATAAACATTTTTATATCCACTGTATATCTTTTAATGTATAAAGCATTGGTTAAACAATACATGTAAGGGCTTCAGTACATCGGTACATGAATACAAAGAGCTGACCTACTGCTTTTAACAGGTAAAATTTGACATTAAGTGCTTTAACATTACCACATTTAATGAACTGTGAGTGATATAAGTCATTTATAAATGATAAATTGCTATCTGTCACTTTTGAGAAAATATGTTTTTTATGTAAAAAAATGTTTTTCTATGCTCCCTTTGCTTGTCCAAATACTTCTTCATACAATAAGAAAGAAATGAATGTGCATAAATGCTGTTGCTTAGTCCCTTTACATGTGCTTAACCTGGCTTTTGGTTGCAATTTTTTAACTGATTTTTGTTTTACAAAGCATATTCAAAGGTATGACATATATGTTAATGTATAATACAAAATATATAAAAATGAGTGATAACCCAGAGGTGCAACAACTGTGGGAGTCCCAGAATCTGTTTTGGGGTCTTATTGTCAGATATAGTATGCAGTACATTCTATTAATAACACACTGATACGTGAGGTCCTAAAACTATAAAACATTGACACTTGGTTATGAGCGGAGCGCAACCATTTTTTAGCAATATCCAATAAGGAACCAATGCAGATTCCATTAAAAAACAAAGGCAATAAATATAAAAACATAACAAAATCTAACCTACAAATGACAACAAAAAATACAAACAAAACTGGACCAGTTTGTCCTGTGGTTCTTGAATAGAGGACAAGTACAAGAGGGATATCCACTCAACTAGGAACTTTGTGAAATACAGTGTGCTGAGAAATAGCAATCTATGCCAAACAACTAGGGGGTAAATGTATCAAGCTGAGAGTTTGCCGGCGGGTTTAAAAAGTGGAGATGTTGCCTATAGCAACCAATCAGATTCTAGCTATCATTTTGTAGAATGCACTAAATAAATGATAGCTAGAATCTGATTGGTTTTTCAAACCCGCCGGAAAACTCTCAGCTTGATACATTTACCCCTAGGTCTAATGGAGTAAGTATATAACTTCCCTCCTATTTAGTCATTCCCTAGATTCCATAATGACCAATAGATGTTGACTCTGAGTAACTTTTAACACGTTGAAGAAATTCACTTCTATTGTTTATGAAGAGAGGCTACAGTCAAAGCCAAAAGTTTTGAGAACGGCACAAATATTATTTTTCACAAAGTCTGCTGCCTCAGTTTTTATGATGGCAATTTGCATATACTCCAGAATGTCATGAAGAGTGATCAGATGAATTGCAATTAATTTCAAAAACCCTCTTTGCCATAACAATAGACTTTATGCCAAAAACATTTCTACTGCATTTCAGCCCTGTCACAAAAGCACCAGATGACATCAGGTCAGTGATTCTCTCTTTAACACAGGTGAGAGTGTTGACAAGGACAAGGCTGGAGATCACTCTGTAATGCTGATTGACTTAGAATAACAGACTGAAAGCTTTAAAAGGAGGGTGGTGCATGAAATCATTGTTCTTCCTCTGTTAACCACGGTTACTTGCAAGGAAACGTGTGCAGTCACCATTGCTTTGCACAAAAAGAGTTTCACAGGCAAGGATATTGCTGCTAGTAAGATTGCACCTAAATCAACAATTTATTGGATCATCAAGAACTTCAAGGAGTGAGGTTCAATAGTTGTGAAGAAAGCTTCACGGCGCCCAAGAATGTCCAGCAAGTGCCAGGACCATCTTCTAAAGTTGATTCAGCTGCGGGAGCGGGCACCACCAGTGCAGAGCTTGCTCAGGAATGGCAGCAGGCAGGTGTGAGTGCAGCTGCACTCACAGTGAGGCGAAGACTTTTGAAGGATGGCCTGATGTCAAGAAGGGCAGCAAAGAGACCTTCTCTTCAGGAAAAACATCAGGGACAGAGTGATAATCTGCACAAGGTACAGGGATTGGACTGTTGAGGACTGGGGTAAAGTCATTTTCTCTGATGAATCTCCTTTCAGATTGTTTGGGGCATCTGTAAAAATGCTTGTCCAGAGAAGGAAAGGTGAGTTCTACCATCAGTCCTGTGTCATGCCAACAGTAAGGCATCCTGAGACCATTCATGTGTGGGGTTGCTTCTCAGCCAAGAGAGTGGACTCACTCACAATTTTGCCTAAGAATACAGCCATGAATAAAGAATGCTGCCAAAACATCATCCAAGAGCAACTTCTTACAACCATCCAAAAACAGTTTGGTGATGAACAATGCCTTTTCCAGCATGATGGAGCACCTTGCCATAAGGCAAAAGTGATAACTAAGTGGCTCGGGGACCAAAACATTGAAATTTTGGGTCCATGGCCAGTGAAACTCCTCAGACCTTAATCCCATTGAGAAATTGTGGTCAATCCTCAAGAGGCAGGTGGACAAACAAAAACCCACAAATTCTGACAAACTCCAAGCATTGATTATGCAAGAATGAATGGCCATCAGTCTGTCACTCACCGGACTGTGAGTGCTTCTTCCCGGACATTTAGGAACCGTGGCCGTCCTCCATCCTGAGGGACTGCGCATGCGCAGCCCTTTCTAATCCTTCAGTGTATGTTCCTTTAACTTAATTGGCAGATCAGGCAACACTCCCTATATTAAGCACCTGTGGTCAACACCACGT